>NC_053027.1:533985031-534105302 GCF_003073215.2 Triticum urartu | reverse complement strand
ATTGCGCTATAGCGACTTTGAAAACCTTAATAATAAAAATCCAGCCATGTTGGCTATTCAAGATAATATAATCCGGTATGAAAACCTTATTCATTCAACATCATAATGAAATTTCAGCCAAGTTTGGCTATTTGAATAATATAACCCAATGATTTATACGCGCATGATTCCAATGGCGCAATCCAAATATATATTGGCGACTTGTTGTCCAAAGCCAGGCCGGTTTAACAAACCTGTTTCTGCATACAACAAGTTTAAAGTGTCCTGGCGGTTTACCGCCAGACGGGTCATAATACCCAACATATAACCTGGGTTTATAACCAAGGCTGCACTTAAGAATAATCAAATATGAAATATATCATACCTGTGACATTGAATCACATCGTTGGTTTTACCAACTTTTTGTAGTAAGGGTGATAACCCAAATCTTGAGTACTGATAACTCCTTCCATATTGTGCCGGTTTATGATAAAACCGTGCCGGGTTGTGATAAACACCGTGTTACTCCATAAGAGGATGTTAACAACAAGGATCAAACCGGGCAAATAATCTTCGGATTGACGTGAACTGTGTTCCGTCAATTGATTGGTTAAAAAACTTTGTCGGTTTAAAAAACGCAATAAAAAGCAAAAACCCCCCTTCAAAGAAAAGTGTAAATCAAGTGCAATGGCTACATGTTGCAAAAAAAGGGTTTATTTGAGCTGATCAGATGGTGTTACCTTGGCCGAACACGACCAAGCTCCCGTTAGGTGTAACTATGGTTCTAGTCAGCCAGGTTCTCAAATGAAATCGTGGCATTTATGCCGATCGAGTGGCATTGTCATGGTTCGGGATCGACCAAGCCCCCAAGTGATTCTGTGGCCTTAGGCCGATTAAGAGGCATGAGTGGTTCAGACGTGACCAAGTCCCCAAGTGATCTGGTGGCTCTCGCCTATCAAGAGGTATGGTATTGGTTCGGACACGACCAATCCTCCAAGTGATATAACACAATGCTTTTAAAAAGCAAACTCAAGGGGTAAACCGGAGGCCGCTTCAGAACAACTCCGTGTAACCACACATGATGTAAAAGACCAGAGACCCCGCTTTATGAAGCAGAAGCCCCCATGTGACCAATAATATGTCAGGCCAGTAAGGCGGGATACCCATGTTTGAACCGCGCATCATGGCAGCAGGTCCTCTTTGGCAATTTTTGACTTTTTGCAAGAGATAAATTCTTCTTGAACCGGATGTTAAACCGGATATTGAGAGCTTCAAAGCTTTGTGATTTAATTTGTCCTACATTGAAGAACTTGCAAGACAAAGTAATGGCTCCTCTTTTTTAAAAGAAAGCGATATATAATATAAAAATATACCGGATGGATTTCACCTGATGCGTCAGGTCAGAAATTATCACCGCGGAGTTGATGATCACCGGGTGAAGCTGAAATTACCCGCAGGTGAGTCGGCCGCGGGAGCTAAGCAGATGAGCCGGCCCGGTGTTGTAAACCGGCGTGGACGAGCAAATTGTCCTCCACGTTGTAGACCGGCGCGGACGCGTGAACCGGCCGCGAGGGTGGACGGGCGAGTTGTCCGTGTCGTCGTGAACCGGTGCGGCCGCGTGAGACGGCAACGGCGTTGTAAACCGGCGCGGGAGTTCGCCGAGTAACGACGACCACCCGTGCCAAAAGATGCTGGCGTGCCTCCATCTCCGAGGTATAATATCATTTTTTGTCATAAATAATTGCCCTGCATAAACAATATTGCACACCAAGGCAAAGATAAACTTGTTCTTTGACCAAAACAACATGTGCTAATAAATCAAATTTAGATGGATATCACCTGATTTGTTTGGGCGACGGATGATCCGTTTATCGCGACAGAGGTGGCTCAGGCAGACCAGCGGCTCAATATAGCTCCGGCGGCTCAGGCAGACCGGCGACTTAATATGACCCCGGCGGCTCAAAACGGCAAGGGCGGCTCAACGCGACTCCGGCGGGTTGATGTAGATTAAGCTGCACAGGCGACGACTTGCGCACACTTGTTCCATCAGTAAGCGGGCGTAGACGCAGCTGCGTGATGGTGCTGACGTACACTTCATAGGCACAACACGGTACCACCTTTGCTGCACATTAAAATATACATACCAAAGTAATTGTTCTTTGATGAAAACAATATGTTTAATAAAATAGACTTAGATGGATAGCACCTAATTCATTTAGGCCGGAAACTATCCGCCACGGACTTGTTGATCACCTGATGAAGAAAGTTAACAGTAGCTTTTCAACTCCACGTAGTGTGTATGTAACACCAAGCATACTAGCCCCTTTTTGTTTTTCGTTGACTCTGGTCATGGCGTGGTTAGTAACCACTTTTTCCACAGCGGCCTTAAAGACGAAAGGTAATAGATGGCTTTGCAAGATCCGGTTTACGGGGCGCAGGTTGCACGAGAGGAACAGGGCGCAGCAGCGACAGCTCAAATCGACGAAAACGGATAGCTCAACACAGAGGAGCAGCGGCCGGATGCGGAGGGCAGCGAGGCAAACTGAAGTGGTTCATGGCATCAATAGAGGGAAAACAAGCCTGGCACGTGACTGCGATGGCGGAGACAAACTACAGCCTCCGACGAAACGGCAAGCGGCCGACGCGCTGCGGCTCACGATGGAGATGACTCGGAAGCGACTCATGGGACATCCGAAGACGGTCGTCAGGTGGCGACTCGGAGGCGGAGCGAGGTAGGCCCTGATGGCGGCGGCTCCGGTCTGAGCAGGTTCATGGCTAGGCAGCTGGCGCAATGCACCTGACGCCCCGTAGTTCGAAGCTGCGGAGGTGGGCCGGCCGGTCCGTGGCACAGCGGCAACGGGCGGCTGGAAGCGATGCTGCAGCAGTGGTCGTATCCGTTCCTGAGTCATGGCCGTAGCCGATTCTGGGTCGTGGCCCCCCTTTGATAAATCTTTCTAGGCTTTGCCTTCACGAAGTGGATGTGGCAATTGATGCAAGGAATAAAAAACTGAACTTGCCGATTGATTCAACCTTCACGTGAGTACTAAATCAGCCACTTAGTACGCACTAGCATTAAATAGTGATCTGATCTGATGTTTTAACGCAGTGTGCCGTCACAGCAGCAAGGCAACAGCTTCGGGATTTGAAACAGACGTGTAGGCGTGGAACAAACAGTCGCAATCTCGGTGGATGGCAAAGCACAGCCGTAACGGTGATTTGTGGTCCGTCTCGGCGTACCTCTTGACTAGCAAATCCCTGACACTTCTCATCATATAAAACCACTGCCTCGGACTCGGCGACACGCGATAGCAGCGTGGCGTGGGCGGCGCACAAAGCACCAAACCCTAATTTTTTTACTGTTCGTCGGACGTCTTCTGCGCCGGCTCTTTTTCATCCAACACCTCGTGAACTTCCCGATCCCTAGGATAAATCCCTCCAAGAACTCAACACCACCGTGCGCGAGTCCCACGGTGGACGCCAATTGTCGTGGAATTGTCACGACAGATGTCCTTAGTGTCAGGACTTAGTCGCGAGGCCAACGCATCTATGTGTTAGTTTGAGAGGGGTTGAGCGGGATGAGAGGCACGAGGTTCGGCCCCTCACGGTGGAGGTAAAAGCCTACGTCCTGCTTCATTGATATTGATGATGATGATGATCACGGTTACAAGAGTGCTCATCTTGAGAGCTATTGTCTAAACCTAATTTGTCCAACTTGTGGAACTTGTCAATCTTGTCCCTTTTTGGGAGCCCTGCCCCTCCTTATATATGTTGAAGGGGCAGGTTATATGTAGAGTCATATTAGGATTAAGACTAGTCTATCTCTAATACAAACCGGATATAAGTCCAGGTCTTAACTCCTTGTAGGACAAATATTCCTCATGCTTTTCCTCTTAAACCGGCCCACCGTTAACGTGAACCGGCCTTCTGGGCCTTGGGCTTTGTCATCCGTCTGTCCCGCACGCCGGATCATCAGTGAGTCATAATAACCAGGTGGGTTGCTTGTAAACCGCCAGGTCAAGGCGGATCGCCAGTAACTCGCCAAGTGTCAGCAGGGTCTTCAGATAAACCGCCAAGTCCGGCCGGGTTAATTTTCGCCCGGTTTACACCGCGGGGTATATCCCCGACAGGATTGGTGATAGTAGGTTGCTAGTAATGTTAATTACTCCTTGTAGTTGATGCTAGTTGGTTTAATTGGTGGAAGATTATATGTTCAGATCCTTTATACATATTATTACCCCTCTGATTATGAACATGAATATGCTTTGTGAGTAGTTACGTTTGTTCCTGTGGACAAGGGAGAAGTCTTGCTATTAGTAGTCATGTGAATTTGGTACTCGTTCAATATTTTGATGAGATGTATGTTGTCTAGCCTCTAGTGGTGTTATGTGAACGTCGACTACATAACACTTCACCATTATTTGGGCCTAGAGGAAGGCATTGGAAAGTAATAAGTAGATGATGGGTTGCTAGAGTGACAGAAGCTGAAACCCTAGTTTATGCGTTGCTTCGTAAGGGGCTGATTTGGATCCATATGTTTCATGCTATGTTTAGATTTACCTTAATACTTTTGTTGTAGTTGCGGATGCTTGCAATAGAGGTTAATCATAAGTGGGATGCTTGTTCAAGTAAGAACAACACCCAAGCACCGGTCCACCCACATGTCAAATTATCAAAGTACCGAACGCGAATCATATGAACGTGATGAAAACTAGCTTGACGATATTCCCATGTGTCCTCGGGAGCGCTTTTCCTTATATAAGAGTTTGTCCAGGCTTGTCCTTTGCTACAAAAAGGATTGGGCCACCTTGCTGCACTTTATTTACTTCTGTTACTTGTTGCTCGTTACAATTTATCTTATCACCAAACTATCCTATTTACCACTTATTTCAGTACTTGCAAGAATACCTTGCTGAAACCGCTTATCATTTCCTTTGCTTCTCATTGGGTTCGACACACTTACTTATCGAAAGGACTACGAATAGATCCCTATACTTGTGGGTCATCAGGTAGAACCTCTGGAGGTGCTAGGCCTGGAGACGTGGGCGACCCGAAACGGGCCCTCCCACATGGGCGAGAGCTCGTGCAGCCCTTCCCTGGAGAGCACCCGCCTCAGGACAAGATCACCCACCTCGAGCGTCCTGGAGCGGACGCTGCAGCAGTGGTACCGCCTCAGCGCCTGCTGGTACCTCGCACCTCAGAGCGAGGCTTCTCGGCGGCGTTCCTTCCCCAGCACGAGATCCATCCCCCGCATGGCGTCCTGCCGTGTTTCATCAAACGCCAGGACCCGCGTGGGGCGATGCCTGATCACATGTGGGAGAACCGCTTCTGCTCCATAGACGAGGAAGAACGGGGTCTCGCCTGTCGGCCTGGTGGCAATGGTGCGGGTGGACCACAGCACGGACTGGAGCTCGTCGCGCCAGCCCCTGCCGCAGGCCTCAAGCTTCTTCTTGAAGGTCCTTGTCTTGAGCCCCTCAGGACCTCCGCGTTGGCGCGTTCGGCCTGGCCATTGCTCCTGGGGTGCGCCATGGAGGCGTAGAAGATCTGTGTTCCAAGGTTAGCACAATACATTTTGAAGAGATTGCTAGTGAACTGCGAGCCGTTGTCGGCGATGATTGACAATCCCCAAGTACAGGGAATCATTGTAGCAATTTCCAAAGGTGGAAGTGATAAGTATGGGTGTCGAACCCACAAGGAGCTAAAGGTAAGATCAATATTCTCTCAAGCCCTATCTACCACTGATACAACTCTACGTACACCGAACGTTTGCTTCCAACTAGAAACGAGAAATAAAACTACGTTGTGGGTATGAAGTGGATAACTTTGTATTATATCAGAGAGCTAAAATATTAAAGTAGGTGTTGTTACCATAAAGTGATTCCAAAAGTCCATCAGAATGGAGTTTCTTCATGTGCTTTACACCAATATGACCTAAACGACAGTGCCACAAATAAGTTGCACTATCATTATCAACTCTACATCTTTTGGCTTCAATATTGTGAATATGTGTATCACTACTATCGAGATTCATTAAAAATAGACCACTCTTCAAGGGTGCATGACTAAAAGATATTACTCATATAAATAGAACAACCATTATTCTCTGATTTAAATGAATAACCGTCTCGCATCAAACAAGATCCCGATATAATGTTCATGCTCAACATTGGCACCAAATAACAATTATTTAGGCCTGTAACTAATCCCGAAGTAAGATGTAGAGGTAGCGTGTCGACGGTAATCACATCAACTTTGGGACCATTTCCCACGTGCATCGTCACCTCGTCCTTATCCAATCTTCGCTTAATCTGTAGTCCCTGTTTCGAGTTGCAAATATTAGCAACAGAACCAGTATCAAATACCCAAGTGCTACTGCGAGCTTTAGTAAGGTACACGTCAATAACATGTATATCACATATACCTTTGTTCACCTTGCCATCCTTCTTATCCGTCAAATACTTGGGGCAGTTCTGCTTCCAGTGACCAGTCCCTTTGTAGTAGAAGCACTCGGTATCAGGCTTAGGTCCAGACTTGGGTTTCTTCTCTTGAGAAGCATCTTGTTTTGCCGTTCTTCTTGAAGTTCCATTTCTTCTTCCCTTTACCCCTTTTTTTGAAACTGGTGGTCTTGTTGACCATCAACACTTGATGCTCCTTCTTGATTTCTACCTCCATATCCTTTAGCATTGCGAAGATCTCGGGAATTTTCTTATCCATCCCTTGCATGTTATAGTTCATTACGAAGCTCTTGTAGCTTGGTGGCAGTGATTGAAGAATTCTGTCAATGACACCATCATCTGGAAAATTAACTCCCAGTTGAATCAAGTGATTGTTATACCCAGACATTCTGAGTATATGTTCACTGACAGAACTATTCTCCTCCATCTTGCAACTGTAGAACTTATTCGAGACCTCATATTTCTCAATCCGGGCATTTCCTTGAAATATTAACTTCAACTCCTGGAATATCTGACATGCTCCATGACGTTCAACGTCGTTGAAGTCCCAGTTCTAAGCCGTAAAGCATGGCACGCTAAACTATCGAGTAGTCATCAACACGTGATTGCCAGACATTCACAATGTCTGCAGTTGCCGACGCGTGGTACACCTAGCGGTGCATCCAGGACATAATTCTTCTATGCAACAATGAGGATAATCCTCAAGTTACGGACCCAGTCCGTGTAATTGCTACCATCATATTTAAACTTTGCTTTCTCAAGGAACGCATTAAAATTCAACGGAACAACAACACGGGCCATGTATCTACTACAACATTGACAAGCAAAATACTATGAGGTACTAAGTTCATGATAAATTAAAGTTCAATTAATCATATTTAAGAACTCCCACTTAGATAGACATACCTCCAATCATCTAAGTGGTCACGTGATCCAAATCAACTAAACCATGAGCGATCATCATGTGAATGGAGTAGTTTTCAATGGTGAACATCACTATGTTGATCATATCTACTATATGATTGACGCTCGACCTTTCGGTCTCAGTGTTCTGAGTCCATATCTGCAGATGCTAGGCTCGTCAAGTTTAACCCAAGTATTTCTGCGTTTGCAAAACTGGCTTGCACCCGTTGTATGTGAACGTAGAGCTTATCACAACTGATCATCATGTGGTGTCTCGGCACGACGAACTTTGGCAATGGTGCATACTCAGGGAGAACACTTGTACCTTGAAATTTAGTGAGAGATCATCTTATAATGCTACCGTCAATCAAGCAGAATAAGATGCATAAAGGATAAACATCACATGCAATTAATATAAATGATATGATATGGCCATCATTATCTTGTGCCTTTAATCTCCATCTCCAAAGCACTGTCATGATCACCATCGTCACCAGCGCGACCCCTTGATCTCCATCGTAGCATCGTTGTCGTCTCGCCAAATATTGCTTCTACGACTCTCGCTACCGTTTAGTGATAAAGTAAAGCAATTAGAGGGCGATTGCATTGCATACAATAAAGCGACAACCATATGGCTCCTGCCAGTTGCCGATAACTCCGTTACAAAACATGATCATCTCATACAATAAAATATAGCATCATGCCTTGACCATATCACATCACAACATGCCCTCCAAAAACAAGTTAGACGTCATCTACATTGTTGTTGCAAGTTTTACGTTGCTGCTACGGGTTGAGCAAGAACCGTTCTTACCTACGCATCAGAACCACAACGATATTTCGTCAAGTTAGTGCTATTTTGGCCTTCAACAAGGACCGGGCGTAGTCACACTCGGTTCAACTAAAGTTGGAGAAACTGACACCCGCCAGCCACCTGTGTGCAAAGTACGTTGGTAGAACCAGTCTCGCGTAAGCGTACGCGTAATGTCGCTCCGGGCCGACATCCAACAATACCGCCGAACCAAAGTATGACATGTTGGCAAGTAGTATGAATTGTATCGCCCACAACTCACTTGTGTTCTACTCGTGCATATAATATCTACACATAAACCTGGCTCGGATGCCACTGTTGGGGAAAGTAGTAATTTCAAAAAATTTCCTATGCACACGCAAGATGATGGTGATACATAGCAACGGGAGAGGAGAGTATCGTCCACATACCCTCGTAGACCATAAGCGGAAGCGATATGAGTACACGGTTGATGTAGTCGTACGTCTTCACAATCTGACCGATCCAAGTACCGAACGTACGACACCTCTGAGTTCAGTACAAGTTCAGCTCGATGACGTCCCACGAACTCTGATCCAACAGAGCTTCACAGGAGAGTTCCGTCAGCATGACGGCGTGATGATGGTGATGATGTTGCTACCGACGCAGGGCTTCGCCTAAGCACCGCTACGATATGATCGAGGTGGATTATGGTGGAGGGGGGCACCGCACATGGCTTGGAACAATCAACTTGTGTGTCCTAGGGTGCCCCTTGTAACGCCTTTGACACGGCTATATCTCCCACGTGTCGAAGCACGACTTAGAGGCATAACCGCATTGAAAGCAATGTCGCAAGTGAGGTAATCTTCGCAAACAACCCATGTAATACAATAGGGGAAAAGAGACATAGTTGGCTTACAATCGCCACTACACACAAATACATGAATACAACATTGCAACATCCAAATACAATCAAGGTCCGACTACGGAACCAAAATAAAAGAAGAACCCCAAATGCAACAAGGTCCCCGATCGACCCCAACTGGGCTCCACTACTGATCAACTAGAACGAAACAACACAAAGGACAAGATCTTCATCGAGCTCCTCCTTGAGCTTGGTTGCGTCATCTGCATGGTTCAACAGCACCTGCAAGCTGGTTTTGGAAGTATCTGTGAGCCACGGGGAATCAGCAATCTCGCACCCTCGTGATCAAGACTATTTAAGCTCATGGGCAAGGTAAAGGTATGAGGTGGAGCTGCAGCAAGCGACTAGCATATATGGTGGCTAACATACGCAAAAGAGAGCGACAAGAGAAGGCAAAGCACGGTCGAGAAACTATGATCAAGAAGTGATCCTAGAACAACCTACGTCAAGCATAACTCCAACCCCGTGTTCACTTCCCGGCCCCCGCCGAGAAGAGACCATCACGGTTACACACGCGGTTGATGCATTTTAATTAAGGTCAACTTCAGGGTTTTCTACAACCGGACGTTAACAAATTTCCATCTGCCCATAACCGCGGGCAAGGCTTTCGAAAGTTCAAATCCCTGCATGGGTGTCCCAACTTAGCCCATGACAAGCTCTCACGGTCAACAAAGGAATAGACCTCCACCGAGACGTTCCGATCAGACTCGTATCCCGGTACAACAAGACATTTCGACAGGGTAAAACTAAACCAGCAACACCGCCCGAATGTGCCGACAAATCCCGATAGGAGCTGCACATATCTCGTTCTCAGGGCACACTCAGATGAGACTAGCTACGAGTAAAACCAAACCTCAAGTTGCCCTGAGGTGGCCCCGCAGGCAGCTCAGTTCGGACCAACACTCAGAGCAGCACTGGCCCAGGGGGGGTTAAAATAAAGATGACCCTTGGGCGCGCGACCCCCAAGGGAAAAGAAAAGGCTAGGTGGCGAATGGTAAAACCAATGTTGGGCATTGCTGGAAGAGTTTTATTCAAGGCGAATTGTCAAGGGGTTCCCATTATTACCCAACCGCGTAAGGAACGCAAAATCCGGGAACATAACACCGATATGACGGAAACTAGGGCGGCAAGAGTGGAACAAAACACCAGGCATAAGGCCGAGCCTTCCACCCTTTACCAAGTATATAGATGCATTAATTAAATAAGATATATAGTGATATCCCAACAAGTAAACATGTTCCAACAAGGAACAACAACTCCATGTTCCAACAAGGAACATACTTCAATCTTCACCTGCAACTAACAACGCTATAAGAGGGGCTGAGCAACACGGTAACATAGCCAAACAACGGTTTGCTAGGACAAGCTGGGTTAGAGGCTTGGTTCAACAATATGGGAGGCATGATGAGCAAGTGGTAGGTATCGCAGCATAGGCATAGCAAAAGAGCGAGCAACTAGCAAGCAAAGATAGAAGTGATTTCGAGGGTATGGTCATCTTGCCTGAAATCCCGTAAGGAAGAGGAACGAGTCCATGAGGAAGACAAACGAACGTAGCCGAACGGATCCTCACAAACGCAACCATGGCATGATGCACAGCCAAGTATGATTCATGTCCGGTTTAATGAAGCATGGCATGGCAACATGCACAAACAATCCTACAAATTAAGTGGAGCTCAATATGCATCGGGGTGCATATTGCCAAAACACCAAATAACGTATTTAGTTCGATCTTGTTTATGTACCCAACAATATTA
The DNA here is from genome assembly GCF_003073215.2 of Triticum urartu. Classification (NCBI taxonomy): domain Eukaryota; kingdom Viridiplantae; phylum Streptophyta; class Magnoliopsida; order Poales; family Poaceae; genus Triticum; species Triticum urartu. The sequence continues at coordinate 534,094,520 of NC_053027.1, read as the reverse complement.
AATGTTGTTAAACATGGCAAGAGGGTGAAGCAAAGAAAACTACCTATCTAGTCAAGTTTAAATGAGGCCGGAAACAACAAACAACAAGTCCGGAAACTCCTTATGAGCATATTATAGATTTGGTACTGTTCTGCCCTAAACCATATTTTAGAGTTGTTCAACATGCAAAGTAATGCCACCATGTTAAACTAGGAAAAATTCTACCCCATTTACATATAAAGTTTATTAAATTCGGAGTTACGGTTATTTAGTTATGAAATAAATCATTTTTGCATGGCAATAGGCAAATATAAGCAAACATCATTTTAAACATTTTAAACATAGATGAAAGTGGCATATTAAGAAACTAGATGAAAAACTAAGCATATTTCATATATAAATTGTTTTAATCCGATGCACGGTTAATTAGTTATTAAATGCATGAACTCTAGGGACTAAACTGCAAAACTGTCATTCTCTGGAATAATAACTAAATCGCAGAACTAAAAAAAAATTGATATCGGGCCGAATCCGGCTAGCCCAATAGAGGAAAAGCCAGGGTGCTGCTCACATTGGGCCTTGAGGCCTGTGCGTGGCTGGGGCGAAGAGGGAGCTGGGCCTTGGCCTGCCCTAGCGGCGCGCTGGGCCGGAGCAGAGGAGGTCCAAGCGACGATGCAGGGGAGTGCGTGGTCAACGCGACAGGGAGGAGCGGGCGCGCTGCTCTGCTCGACAGGAAGCAGAAGCAGAAACAGAGCAGCGGCGGCGCAAACTCCGGCATCGTCGAGGGCTGAAGGCAGCGGCGACTTGGCAGAGGCCGGCCGGATCTGGAGCAGGCTGGACCTTGGCAACCGAAGGCGGCCCCAGGGGCGGGAGTCCATGCGCGGCTGCAGGTCAACGACGATGAGCGGCGCTCCTGCTGCTCGTTGAAGTGGAAGCCGAGGACGGCACGATGGAATTGAGGCAGCGGCGGTGCTGGAAGGTGCAGGGACGTCGAGGAACGGCAAAACGGGGCGGCACCGAGCGGATCTGGACGACGTTCTCCGGTGGAAGGGGGCGCAGGGGCTTGCGGCTCGGCGCGGGGCTTCCCCCATCCATGGCGGCGGAGCTTCATCCTGGGGCAGAGAGGAACAGAGAGAGAGTTGAGAGAGGGGGAAACGGGAGGAGCACTGGAAGGTGGAGAAGGAGGGGGGCGGCTGGCTCTCATCTGGTGGCTGCTGGTTCGCTCGCCGGCGTGGAGGTTGGCGGTGACGCAGGGTCGAGGGGCTCCTCCCCTCGATCCAAACGAGAGCGAGGGAGCAGGGAGCAGCACGAGAGGAGCTCGGGGTAGGGGCGCGCGGGAGCAGGGGCTGGAAGACTCCCGATGGCTTGCGTGCTCGCGAGGGCGAGGCACTGGTTGGCTTGCTGCCGAAAACGAGGAAGAGATGGTGAGAGGCGGCGGTGGATCCGAGAAGGAAAACTGGTTGGCTAGGTTGGGGGGGATCTGGCCGGGGAGATCCCAAGGGAAAGGTGGTGTAGTGGCGGCGGTGGCGATGGGTGGATGGGACATGAGGCCTAAAATTTAGGTTAGGTCCTAAATTAGACTAGAGAGTCAATATATATAGGGAAAGAGGGGAGTTTGGATCATCTGATTGAAATCCGAAGATCAAGAATAAATGGCTTGGAAATCCAAATGAGAAAATGGTGATGTTTTGTACACGTTTGGGGATGTTCCGGACCCATCGGTGACGACTGCCCGGGTCGGGTCCGGGACAACTTTCGGACGCGTGCGCGATGAGGTCCGCGGGCTGACGAGAGAGGTTACGTTAGGCCTGGCAGATTGAGAAGAGCGGGTTGGTCTGAGAGAAGAGGGGAGAGACGCAGCCCGGCACGGTTTCTAGAGACCGAAAACGTCCAACGCTAGACCGGCTATACTGCCGCTATAGTTATCCGTTGGGGCATCAAACGATCTCCGAATGCGATGAAACTTGACAGGCGGTCTATCTACACTATAGTAGGACCACACGTCAACTCTCATCCTATTCCGAGAACATTTTGCGGCCACTTATAAAATACTATTTCGGACATGCCGCGGGCGCGTGCAAGTGTGTCTGGGCTAAGAACGGACAACGGAGAGAACAAGGAGGCCGGGACGGATGCAAGTTTTGAAAACATGATGATGCAATGCACATGATGACATGATAATATGCAACACGCAAGCGAATGTCATGGCAAAGACAGCGAATAACTGGAAGACACCTGGCACATCGGTCTCGGGGCGTTACACCCCTGCCCCCGTATATAAAGGAGTAAGGGGGGAGGCCAGCCGGCCCTTGCAGGGCGCGTCAGGAGGAGTCCCCCTCCTAGTAGGAGTAGGACTCCCCTTTCCTACTCCTACTAGGAGGGGGAAAGGAAGGAAGAGAGGGAGAAGGAAAGGGGGGTGCCACCCCCCTTCCCTAGTCCACGGACCATAGGGGGAGGGGCGCGTGGCCTGCCCTGGCCGGCCCTCTCTCTCTCTCCACTAAGGCCCATGTGGCCCATTACTTCTCCCGGGGGGTTCCGGTAACCCTCCGGCACTCCGGTTTTCTCCGAAATCACCCGGAACACTTCCGGTATCCGAATATAGTCGTCCAATATATCAATCTTTATGTCTCGACCATTTCGAGACTCTTGGTCATGTCCGTGATCACATCCGGGACTCCGAACTACCTTCGATACATCAAATCACATAAACTCATAATACCGATCGTCACCGAACGTTAAGCGTGCGGACCCTACGGGCTCGAGAACTATGTAGACATGACAGAAACACGTCTCCGGTCAATAACCAATAGTGGAACCTGGATGCTCATATTGGCTCCTACATATTCTACGAAGATCTTTATCGGTCAAACCGCATAACAACATATGTTGTTCCCTTTGTCATCGGTATGTTACTTGCCCGAGATTCGATTGTCGGTATCTCAATACCTAGCTCAATCTCGTTACCGGCAAGTCTCTTTACTCGTTCCGTAATGCATCATCCCGCAACTAACTCATTAGTCGCATTGCTTGCAAGGCTTATAGTGATGTGCATTACCGAGAGGGCCAGAGATACCTCTCCGACAATCGGAGTGACGAATCCTAATCTTGATCTATGCCAACTCAACAAGTACCATCGGAGACACCTGTAGAGAACCTTTATAATCACCCAGTTACGTTGTGACGTTTGGTAGCACACAAAGTGTTCCTCCGGTAATCGAGAGTTGCATAATCTCATAGTCATAGGAACATGTATAAGTCATGAAGAAAGCAATAGCAGTAAACTAAAACGATCAAGTGCTAAGCTAACGGAATGGGTCAAGTCAATCACATCATTCTCCTAATGATGTGATCTCGTTTATCAAATGACAACTCATGTCTATGGTTAGGAAACATAACCATCTTTGACCAACGAGCTAGTCAAGTAGAGGCAGACTAGTGACACTCTGTTTGTCTATGTGTTCACACATGTATTATGTTTCTGGTTAATACAATTCTAGCATGAATAATAAACATTTATCATGAAATAAGGAGATAAATAATAACTTTATTATTGCCTCTAGGGCATATTTCCTTCACAAAATGCCCTAACTAGAGTGATCTTCGCTAGTTTAGGAGGACGGTTTAATTACATCACAAATAAAGTTTCGTCATGCATAACTCAAAGTTTTGTCATAGAGAAAGTATCGACTAAACGGACACATTGTCAATCACTCCAACATGTCGTGCCATCCATCCAAACCACGGAGATAGTCCTCGAGCGCAGTGAAAGGCTTCAGGTCGAGACACAAGCGGCTACGCGTGTTCAGACGTCTTCCCGCGATATTTGCCCTTCTTCGTAGAACATACCTGTTTACTCGAGGACCTCCTTCATGATGATTTTGGCAAGTTCACGCTGGATGTGATAGAACTTAGCTTGGAGTCGATGATCCGGGATATCTCTCTTTGCCCATTGCAGAATATTGGCATCACCGGATCTAGGTGACATGTGAAGGTTCTTTTGATCCCGTCTGTACTCCGGCATGTGGTGGAGGACATAGAATCCATCACTGAGAGTACCACTCAGTGGCTGGATGCACCAGAAGTCGGTCTTATGGCCAAAGGCGGGCGCGCGGTTCCTTGTCTTCTTGGGCGTGATCCTCCATCCCGTAGGCCGTAGCTACAGATAGCACTGTCAAGAATAGAGTTGATGTGGGTGTAATCCTTTTTCTTCATGTTCTTCGACGAGTCCAAGTAAAGAGCTGGAAGAATCAGGGGTAAAGGAGGATGAGGACGGTGCGCCGTCGCTGCGCAAAATAAGTACACGTCAAATTAGCCTCCACGCGTGCAAATGAATGATTGAAATTCAAGGAAGTATATCCGCGGATGACTTACATGGGATGATAAGGCACGAGAATTGTCTCCTTGTCCTTATTGCTGACAATGAAATCAACGATGTAGTTACTCGCGTATTCACGGTGGTTTGAGCAGACTGCCAAGAAGCTCTTGTGCATGAAGTACGGGTCAGCGACACAGATATAAGGTATCTACTCAATCCTAATGATGTAGTTCATGTACAAGGCAAAAAAGCGGACAAACGTAAAATCGAGCTTTTCCAAGTGAAACATGTCGAAGATGTAATCGAATCGATGGAAGAACTTTTCCGCGTGGAATGTATCGACGTACAACCTTTGCTGCGGCACGTTAACCACATAGAGCGGGTATCCTAGATTTATCGAGGCGATCAGGCTTTTCTCTCTCCGCAGCACATCGTCATGAAGTCTCCTTAGATCGTCGTACCGCTGCCTTCGGTAGGATTGGATCACCGGGGATATGGTATTTTGCCGCACCTATGATAGGTATACGGTCTTCAACCCAAGGCTGCGGAGGCGGCTGACTCATAAAGGCAGCTTTGCCTTTCGTCGGTCTCTTCCTATGCTTCTTTACTACTAGAAGTGAGCTATAATACATTCATCCTCCGGCAATTCAGGCGCCAACTCATCACGCTCAAACCCTGAGTACTCGTATTGCTGAGCCATCAATCCTCCATTGTCATAGGAACAAGTATTGAAATACTGTAGAGGGTCATCATCATCCTCATCGATGGCATCGATATCATGCATTGCTTCTTCGATGGTGGTGACATCATAATGGAGCCTTTTCCTCACGTCGTCCGCTATCACCTGACACAACAGACGATGCTAATTGGGTAGTTGGGGTGTTGGTGTTCATACCTTGCTGAGGCTGCGTGGTCGTGGGTGTGCTCCGGGCCGCCTCCGGACGAAGTAGACTATTCGGCCATAGCAGGACCCAACTCTTGCAATTGCCAATCCGCCGTGGGATCTCGTCGTCATCTCCCCCTAGTGCTACCGGAGGTGCCGAATTATCATGGGCCGATATGGCACTGGCCACAGAAACCTTGAAGACGTCAAGGGGATCGGCTGGCTATGGAACAAATCTTCCTTTGGCTTCACTATCATCGCATTTCCCACGTCCACCTTCTGGACGTTGATGGTGTATAGTGTGGTCCATGGGGTTACGTCGGCCTGCAAAGACATGTCTGCGACGTAAGAAATCCAAAAGGCAACGAAAACGGGAGATTATACATATATTGAAGAGGGCTGATCTGACAGGTATATCGTGAGGGTGTCGAGCTCGGCCAAAGACGATGCCCTGCCGAGCACGCCAGAGACGGAGGACGGGCTGCTATGAGTAGGTGTGGGAGCAGATGCGGGAACAGGTGTGGGAGCAGGTGCGGTTGCGTGAGCAGGTGCTGGTGCAACGCTAAACGAGTTGCTCCTGAACAAGTTGGAAAGGGGAAAGTCTGTTGTGTCTCTATCTGGATTTTGCTTGCTCCAACTGACGATAGCCGGAATCAACACACCATATGAAGCTACCATTTCCTCTCTTGCGGCATCTACCGCTACTTTGACTGTCTCAGCTGATCTCTTATCAACCAGAATCTCAATCTTCTTGTCGATGTTTTCTTTGTTTAACCTCCGTCTTTCCTTTCTCTCCTCAGTGGTCTCACGGTAGTACTTCTTCCATGTGGTGTCGTCTCTGACGCCGTGCACGCGTCCATACGACGGCCGAGTGTCCACCGGGAGTCCTTTCAATATGTTCAAGGCCCGGTTGAATGGGGCGTCCCACTTGGGCCTCGCCAACGCCTCAGATGGCGAGTCACTTTCGACCGCAATCCTGTGTTGCTCTTTCTGCAAAAGGAACAAGGATCATTTACAAATGTGACTAAACATGCAGTCGAATTGATCAGAAGCTAAAATTAGGGGGTAAATAAAATATTACCAGCAGCCTCATGTACTCCGTCGTGACCGCGTCCATTTCGAAAATCTTGTTGACTGGGTCCCAATGGTACCGGGCCCTGACGACGTCATGCTCCTGTGGGACGGTGAACTCCGCCAAGGGGTCTGTGATCCCCAAACTTTCGCGTTCCGCGTCCTCCTTGGCCCATATGGGCCTCTTCCCCGCGTAACCATGACTTCCGAGGTGGTGGCACCCCAGGTTCCTCTCTTGAAGCCCTTTCATGTACTTCGACTTTTCTTTGGCAGCTTCGGCAACGCAAGCTACCTTGAATATTTGGAATTGCTCTTCTGTAATTGTCGGATTATCCTTTACAATCTCAGAGTATGGTTCCTTTTTGACCATGATCCGATATTTCACCCTTACTTTCCAGGCAGACAACGCGCCGCTAAACTTGTGCATGGCGGGTTTGTTTATCTTCTTCATTACCGGGTCTTGCCACGGTCGAGTATATTTGATTCCATCCTGGCCCGGGAATAAGAATACCTGGTGTAGCTTCCTTAGGAGGGAGTGCTCCATATTGGGTATCTTCTTTAGTTTCTCATCGTTGATGGTGGTGGTTGCCCGTAGGATGCAGCACATTTGATTGCCGTAGCATGTGCGCGCTTCCGTGGGCTCTTTTGGCTCAAATTGCTGGAGTCCACCTCCATGACCACAAGTCTAGTAGTGTTGACCCGGTTTGGGTGCCGTATTCTCTTCGGTTTCGGTTCTATACCGGCGTCGCCAATCTCAGCGCCGGTGTCGGTCTCAGCGCCAGTCTCAACGCCGGTGTCGGTCTTAGCACTAGTCTCGACACCGGTCTCGATGTCTGTCGGGGATATACCCCGAGGCATGACCCGGCCGAAATCGGCGACTCACCCGTGACCCGGCTGATACTTGGCGATTCACTGATGACCCCGACGGCGGGTCAGACGGACGACAAGGCCCATGGCCCGAAAGGCCGACTCATGTTATCAGACTCCTCTGTTGCTGTTACGAGCGCCTCAAGTCGCCGAACCGACTTCACGGCCTCCCATCGCCTCTGGGCTAGGTGTCGCCGTCATGCCCTCGTCATTCGTCTCGCCGGCGTCTCTCCGACCGCGCCACAAGCAGCTCCCCCTCAGACGCAGCGGAGCCGAGCCGCCGCTGCCTGTTCCGCTGTTGTGGCCAACCGTGGCTCCGCCAGCCGGCTCTGAGCCATCACCGGGTCCCCTTCTGCCTGCGGCCAGCTCTCTTCCGCCGTGTCGGCCGGCCTCCGCATCTTCGCCTATCCATTGTTGAGTCACCGTACATCGCCACGACTCGCCCTCTGCTGTTCGCGCTGAGCTGCTGCGGTCAACTGGCCTCTATGGCCAAGGCCTCGCCCTTGCTCTTACAGCTTTTTTTTTGAGCTGCTGTATCCTTTATTAGATGTTCAAAAACATAGGGATACAGATAATTTCGGGCAAGATGCTAAGCCACACGTGGCGCCCGGGACTTAGAGAAGCCGCAGCCTTCGCCAAGGCATGGGCTTCTCCATTGTGCTTTCTATTTTCATGTATAAACTCTACATCCTGGAATTGCCGCCATTGATGTTTGATGTCTTGCAAGATGGAATGATAGTTGCAAGGAGCTTCAACTTGTATATTCGACACCACTTCCAGACAATCAGATGCAACACAGAAGGATTGACTATGTAAATCTGCTGCAAGTGAGAGAGCCTCACTACAAGCCTGAGCCTCAAGGATGGTAGGGTCAGATCGGCCTTCATAGATGACTGCCGAGGCCCCTAGATACTTACCCCGTTTGTCCCTGCATACCACTGCTGAGGCCGCTCTATCTCGCTCGGTCTTGGACCGCTAGTGAAAAGGGTCGGTCCGGTCTGCCAAATACGGCCCGAAAATTTGGGTCCGGTCCGGTCTTTAACGGTCCGACCGAGGAATAAAATGGCAGCGCCGCCGCTGTTCGTCGTCATCGCGGCCAACGGCAGACCCCGGCTGAACCACCATGTCCCCAAGCTTGCCCACTCCCTCCTCCTTCTCCTCGCCATGCGCCATAGCCTCTCGCCGCCGGTCGCCATCACTGTCGTGCGTGCACCGCGGACGATCTCGCGTTCTCGACCCTTGCCATGGCAGCCGTTTCAGCATAGCACACACGCAGGCCATCAACTGGGGGAAAAAGCTCGATCGGCCGTGATTTTCGCGTCCAACAAATCAGGCAAGTATTTTTCGGAAGGTGCAAATCGTGGGAGAAACGCTCTGCCTATAATCATGTGCCTTGATCCTACGCTGCCGTTTTCCTTTTGGTGAAGCGTATGTTCAGGTCTACCCGTTGCTCTCTCCGTAAACCTTGCCTAGTTGTGTGCGTCTTTATCGTGTGTACAGGATTAGTGGAGCTTAGCTCGGGAGTTAGTTGGGTTAGTGGCGGCACCTACATGTATATATCTTGCATAAATGTGCACCTCCATAACTGAATATGACTGTATTCAGTCCTGTTCGTGTGTTAACTTTCCGCACTTTTATTCAGTCGAACAAGAAATACAAAAGTACAAGAGAAACAAGGCTTGATCCGCAAATCGCGGCGCCATTTGACATTTAACTTCACGTCAGGTTTAGTCCTCTAATTATGGCAACACCCGCAGACAGAAAATCGTGGGCTCATGCACGTCCCACATTAGTTGCATGCAACGAAAAAAACTTCTAAGGAATGTTCATGGCTAACCGCCGCAACTCAGAGCCCACTTCCCATGGCACATCGCCCACCTCGCCGCCGGCGCTCGTGCATGTCGCCCACCTCGCCACAGCACCCACGCACGTCTCCCACCTCGCTGCTGCCTTTGTTCACTGTTTCTGTCACAACACCCATCTTCTTGCCGACAATCTGGTCACCACCGCCTCGCCATGACCACCATGGTGTAGACAGTAGGAGGAATTGGGCAGAGCACCTTGGGTGTTGCCGATCTATATCGCATGTATATATAGGGTTGCAGGGGCGCGCGGAGCGCTGGGTTACAGGGAGCGCGACGTGCGCATCGTGTGTAGGTTAGTGGGGATCGTGCTGCATGCATGTCCCCTGGTCAGCTATCTATGTGAGCAGCAGCACAACTGCTAACACCCCGCCGCAGCTGCAACGTCGGGTGGTCGGATGCACAAGCTGGAACGGAATTCTTCAAACGCCGGTGTTGGTAGCCCTTTCGTCATCACATTCGTCATCACATCCGCGGAGCTGTCCAAGACCAACCTTCTCTCGCACGAAGTGGATGTCGAGCTCGATATGCTTCGTGCGCCGGTGATGAACTGGGTTCGCCGCCATATAAACCGAAGAGATGTTGTCGCAGTACACGATCGTAGCCGTGCGGAGCGGGACATGGAGCTCTCCGAGGAGTTGGCGCAGCCAGCACCATTAAGCAATGGAGTTGGCGACGGCGCGGTACTCCGTCTCGGCGCTCGAGCACGAGACGGTGGGTTGACGCTTGGACGACCAGGAGATGAGGGCGTCGCCGAGGAAGACGGCGTAGCCGGACGTGGAGCGACGCGAGTCGGGTCACCCTGCCTAGTCGGCGTCGGAGTATGCGACGAGGTCGAGGGAGGCCGGTCGGTGCAGATGAAGGCCGTGCGAGGAGGAGCCGCGGACATACCGCAGAATCCGCTTGACCAGAGTGAGGTGCTGATCGCGCGGGTCATGCATGTGGAGACATGCCTGTTGCACGGTATAGGCGAGGTCGGGCCTCGTTATGGTGAGGTATTGTTGGGCACCCACCAGGCTCCGGTACTCGGATGGATCAGAGACCGGTGCTCCCGCATCCCGACTGAGCTTGTGGCGCGTGTCGACCGGCGTGCTCACCGGCTTGCTGTTCGACATGTCTGCGTGGTCCAACAACTCTTCGGCATACTTGCTTTGGGAGAGAAAGAAGCCGTGTGCGTTGCGGACGACGCTGATCCCGAGGAAGTAGTGGAGGGTCCTGAGGTCTTTCATGGAGAACTCGGAGAGGAGGCGCTGCTGAAGTTGGTGAAGGAGCGCCGGCGTGGACGCGGTGATCACAATGTCGTCGACGTACAGCAACAGGTAGGCCACCTGGTCGACCTGGCGCAGCACGAACAACGAGGGATCCGAGCGGGCCGCGGTGAAGCCGATGGTGCGGAGGAAGCTGGCGAAGCGGTCGAACCACGCCCTCGGGGCCTGCTTGAGCCCATAAAGGGAGCGGTCGAGGAGGCAGACGTGCTCGGGGTGCTGCTCATCGACGAAGCCAGCAGGTTGCTGGCAGTACACCCGCTCAGTGAGGAAGCCCTGGAGGAAGGCGTTGTTCACGTCCATCTGATGGACGGGCCACTCCCGGGCGGCGGTGATGGTGAGCACGACCCGGATTGTGGCAGACTTGACGACCGGCGAGAAGGTTTCGTCGAAGTCCACACCAGGGCGTTAAGAGAAACCCCGGATGACCCATCGCTCCTTGTACCTCTCCAGCGAACCATCAACCTTGAACTTATGCCGGAACAGCCACTTGCCGGTGACGATGTTGGCGCCGGGCGGCCGCAGCACGAGCGTCCATGTCCTGTTGGCCATCAGTGCCCTGTACTCATCCTGCATTGCAGTAAGCCAATGGGGGTCGCACAACGCAGCGTGAACGGACTTGGGTATGGGCGAGGGCTGGATGGTGACCGTGGCGGTGTTGGCATCGGCATAGCGCGGGTTTGGACGGAACGTGCCGAGCTGGCGCGCGTGGTCATGGGATGGGAGGGAACGGTCCTGCGGAGAGCGCAAGTCGGAGGGGCAGCGCGATGAGCAGGAGTGGGTGTGGGGGAGGGAGTGGGTTCGGTAGCGGGTGGTTCGGTAACGGAAGTGGGCGCATCGGGCGATGCTGTCACCACAGCGCTGGGGCACGGGGTGACCGGAGGCGCCGTGCTCGCTGCATCGGCGCAAGGAGGGCTGATGGTAGAGACTGTTGGGGCAGTGGGAGCTGCGTCTGAACGAGCGTGGAGGGTGCGAGGGTGATGAGGGATGTGGAGCTGTGGAGGCAGTGGCTCGGTGTCGTCAGACGGAGGCGCGGCGTCGGGGGGAGTGATGGCGGCGAACGGGAACTGTGTTTCATCAAAGACGACATGACGTCATGTGATGACACGCCCGCTCTTGCGATTAAGGCAGCGGTAGCCTTTATGATCGGGGGAGTAGCCCAGAAAAACGCACGGATGTGAGCATGGGGCGAGCTTGTGAGGAGTTGTGGATGCGAGGTTGGGGTCGCAGAGACACCCAAATACACGCATGGATGCATACGCAGGGTGTGTGCCGTACAGAAGAAAGAATGGTGTGTGGTTGTGGCGGGCACGGCAAGGCCGGCGGTTGAGAAGGAAAGTGGACGTGCTCAAGGCCTCAGCCCAGAAGTGGTACGGCATGGAGGCGAGAGTCAGCAAGGTACGAGAGATGTCATTGAGTGTACGAAGCACACACTCGGCGCGCCCATTTTGCGGCGACGTATAAGGACAGGACATGTGAAGCTGCATGCCCTCGGAGGCGAAGAACGAGCGCGAGGCAGCGTTGTCGAACTCGCGGCCGTTGTCGCTTTGGAGGGTGAGTATGTTAAGGTGGAAGTGGTAGCGACCGAACGCATGGAAGGTTTTGATTGTAGGAAACATGTCTGATTTATGTCGTAAAGGAAACATCCATACAAAGTGGCTATAATCATCAAGTAGCACTAGATAATATTGGTAGCCGGACACACTGAGTACAGGTGATGTTCACGCGTCACAATGAACTAGTTGGAAAGGGAAAAACGACACATGATCAGAAGAACTAAACAGTAATCGAACACTTTTGCCTAACTGACAAGCATGACATATGGACGACAGTGTGCCATGGCTTGGTGTGGACGAAGAGCGCAGAGTGCTGTGGAGGGAGTCGTGGCTGGGGTGACCAAGTCGTTGGTGCCAAATGTTGGTCGAGACGGCGGCGAGGGCGTGGTGAGGTTTGGACGTGGACACGGGGTAGAGATTGCCGTCATCATCACATCGGAGAATCACCCGCTTCGTCCTTCGTTCCTTAACAGAAAAACCGTGATCGTCAAATTCGACGTTAACAGGATTATCTTTAGCTAGGACTTTGACGGAGATTAGGTTTTTGAGAAGGTGGGGGGAGACGAGGACGTTGTGTAGGTGGAGCGGAGATGTGGTGGTGGGAATGGAGGTGTGTCCGGTGTGCGTTACGGCGAGCGAGCTTCCATCACCAACTGTAATAGCAGAAGAAGTATAGGGGGACGATGAGAGGAGCATACCAGAGGAGGACGCCATGTGCGCGGAGGCGCCGGTGTCGAGGTACCAGTCGGCGGTTGGAGGCGCCGGCTGCGGCTGCTGGACGTGCATGCTGTTGAGGGCGTGTACGAGGGCAGACTGGTCCCAAGCAGGCGACTGGCCACCCGTTCCAGCGGTAGACGGCGCCCCGTAGAGCGGGTGCGGCGGCACAGCGCCGGCAGTCCACTGCACGGGAGGGGCGGTCGCCGGGATCGGGTGCGGAGCGCCGTTGCTGGGAGGCGCGTTGGAGTAGTACGAGGCGATGCCGGCGAAGGGGTGTGGAGCACCGGGGCGTGGGCCGAGCACGCCTGCGCCCGGAGCATGTGGGCGCCACGGCAGCGGCCACGCATGAACCATGCCGGTCCAAGGCGCGACGTTGGATGGCGTAACAGGGGCGGGGGAGCGCGACGAAAATGCCCCGCCGGAGTGGGAGCCACCACCAGAGGTGTCCACGGCCTTGCCCTTGCCGCGGTTGCGCCCCCCGCCGGAGTTGCCGCCTCCCTGGCGGCGAGGGTTGCCACCACCACCGGAGTTGGGCGGCACAGGTGTGCGGGCGGCGTGGAGCGCCATCTCGGAGGTGGTGTCCGCGGTCTGGCGGCTGTCTTCGAGGAGAAGGAACGCACGACAGCGGAGGAAGGAAGGGAATGGTGTTTGCATAGTGAGAATGGGGATGGCATAACGAAGCGAGGGTGCAAACCTCGGAACATGTTCAGAAGCTACTCCCGATCCTTCACGGACTGCCCGAGGTCAGCGAGGCGTTCGGCGCACTCCTTTAGGCGACCGAAGTAGGTGATGACGGAGGAGGAGCCCTGCTCGATGCGGCAGAACTCCGTCGCGAGGAACACCGCCTGATGCTCCTGGTTCTCCATGAACAGAGAGATGATGGAGGCCCAGACCTCCGCCGCAGTCACGTGTCGCTGATGGATGAGGCCGAAGATCTCCGGACTCACGCGGGTGTAGAGCCAGGAGAGGATGTGGGCGTCGTCCTGAAGCCACGCCGGATCAGCACGACGCGGGGCGCCGTTGAGGTGAGCGAGGACGCCGCTCTTCTAGAACATGACTTCGAACAGTGTGCGCCAGTGCGAGAAGTTCGGGGGCTGCAGAGTCAGGACGATGGGAACATGGTGGTTGATGAAGACTGCGGCGAGCGGGGAGGCGGGGATGGCAGCGGTCACCGCAGAGGGTGCGCTGGCGACGAGGGCGCCGGGGTTAGCTCCGAGTCCGAGTGCTGACGGAGGAAGGAGGGAAGGTGCAGAGGGACGAGGGGTGGCCGAGGCGGCATCCTCAAGCGCGTCGGTGAGGCCACGTCTGGGGCGAGGAGGGGGTGGTGGAGGAGGCGGCGGCGTAGTCATGCTCGCCGGAGAAGAAACGGCAGCGGAAGAGGCTTACACGCGCTGGGAGAGGCCGGCGTCTGATACCATGTAGACAGTAGGAGGAATTGGGCAGAGCACCTTGGGTGTTGCCGATCTATATCGCATGTATATATAGGGTTACAGGGGCGCGCGGAGCGCTGGATTACAGGGAGCGCGACGTGCACATCGTGTGTAGGTTAGCGGGGATCGTGCTGCATGCATGTCCCTTGGTCAGCTATCTAGGTGAGCAGCAGCACAACTGCTAACACATGGAAACAAGACCGCCGGTCCTCTCGGTCCGGCCCGGGCCTCACCGCTGCCGGTCTGGTCCCTGAGAACAGGCCTGCCACGCTGCTCGGTCCGGTCCGGACCGGACCGCCGGCGGCCGCTTCAAACGCCTGCTCGAACCGGGACCGGACCGGCTCGGATCGTCTCCATCCTGACTTACAGTTGTCTCCGCGACCTGCGTCGTCGCCCTGCACCGGTAGCCGCCGCTGCGGCCTGGCCCCGCCTCGTCCCCTACGGCTGACCCGGCTGTTCCGCCTCACACTGCCAGCAGCAGGTGGACCATCGGATGCCAACCATTGCCTCGCGCACCTGCCTGGTGAAGACGCCAAGTCGCTGCACCTGCTCCCTGGGCGTCCCGGCTTAGAGACAAGTCAGACTCGTCCTCGGAGAAGAAGCAGAAGGTGGGAGCAGCAGCTTAGCAGCGTATCGCAGCAGGTTCAAGTATTTTTCAAGGCTCAGCAAGGCAAGATTATGGGATGGAGAAAACTCGAAGTGGCCTTCTCAAAAGTATTTGCTGGTGATAGACTGAGGAAAGTTCAAGAGCTGAGGAGAAACAATAAGTGCAGATTAGGCAGGGAAAGAAAAGAAAGAACCCATTATGGAAGAAACAGCTGACCAAAGAATTTGATCTGCCAGCAGTACTAGGTCGAATAAAGTTAAAAGGTATCCCACGTGAAGCACCAAGAACTGTTCAGCTCCATAGTTATTTGATGGCGTTTATTGTGTCGCTTCCAACAAATTGTTCGAGCGCCCAATTCAGACAGACGCACCATCAATACTACCGAAGCAGCGTCAGTATTCATTATTATCGTGCCATCCAGCGGACACGTGTACGGCTTGCCTTCGTACGGTCCGGTTTATAATGACCCGGAGGATCCGTTTTAAGCCGCCCGGTTCCAGCGCTTTAAAGCCTCCACCTTCACTACGGTCTTGTCTCTAACGAAGAGGGTGGCTAAAACACCGTTGAAGTTACCAGAGGTTATTCACAGACGCGGATCTTCCATTGTCTAAATAAATCATGTGATGTCTATCCAATTATTTTATTAACACATATTGTTTTCATCAAAGAACAATTACTTGGTCTATGATATTTTTTCATAGGACCATTATTCCTTACAAAAAGGTGTTGCAAAAGGGCGTGAGCAAATATTATTTTTGCGCTAGCACTCGTCCTGCGTAAATTGCCACCCCCGCTACATCAACACACGCAACCGACTCATTGCCCGTGTCCATGGCCGACTTGCCTGCGTCCATGCCGTTTCCAGCACCGCGACCGACTCTCTCGTCCGCACTGGCTTACAACGCCGCTGCCGACTCTTCCCGTCCGCACTAGATTACAAACGTCGCGCCCGACTTATCTGTCTGCTCCCACGGCTGACTCGGCCGTGATTGATTTCAGCTTCACCATGGTGATCATCAACTCCGCGGTGGATAATTTCTGGCCAAACATATCAGGTGAAATCCATCCAGTATGTTTTTATGTTTCATATTGTTTTCTTTTAAAGAACAATTACCATGGCTTGCAAATTCTTTACTGCAGGACAAGTTGTCTACTGCAAAGAGGAGTATTATATCTCTGAGCTATTGAAAGGCTCATACCGGTTTATATCACGGTTAAATATGAAGAATCTCAAGACAACTCTTCAAGTCGTCTTAAGACTCAGGGGCTACAATGATATGACTCTGTAATGATTGCCAGTTTAATGCAGACTCAAGAACTTCGTGTCATTGAAGGGAAAAATAACTCGGCCCCGGAGTTTACTGTCATATTGATGAAAATTTAAAGGCCGTCAGAAAATTTCTGGCTCTAAATGAAAATTATGGTTCAAGGGAAATCCGTCTCACACAAAGCGCTGAAGTTCTCAATATCCAGTTTAAAATCCGGCTCAAGGTAAATTGGTCTCTCATAAAGCTTTGAAATTTTCAATATCCGGTTTGAAATTCCGGTTCAAAAAGAATTTATTTCTCGCAAGTTTGAGTTCTCAGAAAAATTAAAGGTTGCCAAAGAGAACTTGCTGCCATGATGCACGGTTCAAACATGGGTATCCCGCCTTATGGGCTTATCTTATTATGGTCACATGCGGGCTTCCTGTTCATTGAGCGAAGCTACGATTACCCTTTGATCCGGCTTATACACCATGCTTACAAAACACTTGGGGGCTTGCTATCCAGGTTAAAGGGACCAAAGAGAGTCTGTTGGAAAAGCACAACTCAAACATAGGCGCCCATTGAACACAACTCAAAAATATTGCTTGGGGGCTCTTTTGTTTTAAAGAACAAAGAGTTTTTATAACCCTTGTAATAGACTTAAATGCCAGGCTTGGAAGCCAGGTGTATTCACCTAAAACCCTGGGGTTATCCCGCCTTTTTAAGTAAGCCACTCTGCCCAGGTAATCCTGTAATGACCCGCTGAACGTTTGACAAGACAATCTTATGCAGACAGTGAACTTGTCAATGTTAAAACGATGATTGGTTATGTGAGGTCCATCTTATAAGGTTTGTATATAGGTTTAACTCAGTGGCTGTGCGGCCCGTGAAAGCACTCGATTTTTGACCTGGCAGCCCATGAAAAGCCTCGTTTTTCGTTTGTTTTTATTCGGCCGATTTTTTGAGGTTTATTTGATGAGGCTTATAAAGCTTTATGATTATAATTCACCGGTTTTTATTAACCCGGCCTGGCTTTTGACTATAAGTCGACCAGTATATGATAAGAAAATGTCCAGTGTTTATTAACCCGGCCTGACTTTTGGACTATAAGTCGGCAACACATCATGATGTTAAAATTCCTTAGAAACATTGTGCTCTAAGGTTTGGGATATTTCCCCTTCCAGTTTATGATGTTATAAGCTGGCCATATATAACAATGGAGAAAGAACATTGCATGTTCAAATTTTTGGCTTATCACTCTTACTGCACGGGAATGATAAGCCGGGGGTGTGAGCAAATATCACAGGTATGATATTTTGTTCTGATTATATACAATTATCATTAAACTGGCCCTGGCTTTTAACGTTAAGTCGCCAGGGCATATGTTGTTTAAACTATGTAGGATTTGCAGAGCTATGCCTTACATAAATGATTAAGTTCAAGCCCATCAACCGTTGCTCCTCGAGAAGGATTAAATAGGTGTCTGTCGCCTCGTAGACGTTGCAATCACGAGAATCCTGTCTTTCATTGTTACTAGCCATGTTTCCTATGCTTAAATCTAGTCAATTAATTCTAAACCTAATAAAATGAATAATGACATAAAAAGGATTATGTTTTAGAGGAATGTTGATTCATTCTTGTTGCGGTAAATCCCAGGCACTCGATATGTCCTAGTTTGTAGCACAAGTCATGCCGAAATTCACGGAAAATTTCGGCATGACCTTTGCTACAAAGTGGACAAATCAAGCACCTGAAATTTGCTCAAACGGAGATGAATCAACATTCCGGCAAAACATAGGCCACTCGGCTTCATTCCCTGCAAACAACAAAAGGCCACTTGGGCACAATCGAACCACTTCAATGTTGCATATACCAGGACCACTTAAGAACATGTACATGAGCAACTACAATAATGGATATACATGAGCAAACACTATTGAGGAATTTGCATATAACATGACCACTTCAATGAAAAGATATAATAAAAAATAATGTAATATGCAAATGAACATCAATGACATATATCATATAACATCAATCTTGTTTTTTTTATATAGCAACAATTACTTTAACCAAGTTTTTGAAAACAAAAACAATTCAGTTTTGTTTATAGCTAAATGCCATAGCTACCGTTCTTTATTTATAGCTAAATGCTTTTGTTTTTTGTTAAAAGCTAATTTATAGCTAAATGCTAAATGCTAAATGCTACCGCTTTTTATAGCTAAATGCTACTGTTTTTTATTTATAGCTAAATGATATTGTTTCTTGTTTATAGCTAAATGCTACTGTTTGTTATTTATAGCTAATTTATATACCCTTTGTTAATGCCCTAGCTAAATGCTATTATATGTATACCCTCTATTAATTTAAAGCTAAATGGAATTACTGTTTAGGCATTTTCATAAAAAAAATCCCTAGCTATTTCCTAAAAAAATGCTAAATATTTTTCCTAAATGCTAAAAAAATTCGTACTGTCCTAACCAAATCTAGGGTTCATATGAACACCTAGGGTTCATATGAACATCATCACAACAGCAACATATGAAATTTTCCCTAGCAGAGGGAGAGAGAGAGAGAGAGAGAGAGAGAGAGCAGGGAGAGGAGAGGGATAGGCTTACGGTCGGCGGCGAGGGTGGGCTCGGGCTCGGGCGGCGGCGCTTAGGTCGAGGGCGGCGGCGGTGAAATCGAGGGCGGCCTCGGGCGGCGGCGGTGAGGTCGAGGGCGGGCTCGGGCGACGGCTGGCATCAAGGGCGTGCTCGAGGAGGGCGATCGACGATGGCGACAGAGGAGTGGGGGGATAGGGGAAGATGGGGGAAAGGACTTAGCAAAATTTTGAGCTCACGCGAGGTTAAGTCAAAATAGCACTAGCGCTTGTAGAAAAAAAACCACTATAGCTAAGTTAGCTACATCGCTTTCTACCAAAACGTGCTACTGCTATAGGAAGTAGCAATTTATTTTCCTTTTTCTTTTCCTTTTATCTAAGGAACTTAGCAATAGCTCGGGCCTATAAAAAACGCTACTGCTAGAGTAGCTATAGCGCTTTGTGAGAACAAGCGCTACTGCTATTCCTTTTTCCTATATTTTTCTTTTTCTTTTGTTTTTCTATCCATTTTATTTTTTTCATTTCTCTATTTTCTATTTTTTTCATTTTTCATTTACTTTTCTATTTCTTTTTCATTTTATTTTCTTTTTCTTAGCAGTAGCGCTCCGCACTGTAAGCACGCTACTACAAGGAACTTAGTGGTAGGGTGCTTTCCGCAAGATCACCACTACTATTCCTAGCGGCAATAGTGTGGGAATTATAATAGTAGCGCTTTTACGTGCAAACGCGCTACTGCTACCATCATAGTTGTAGCGCCCTTTGTTGACGCGCGCTACTGCTAAGTAGCAATTCGATTTTTTTCTAACCAGCGGTACTGCTATACCTCTCTGTATAAGGTTTTCCCTAGTAGTGAGTCCATCATAATAATACTAAGTGATGTATTATTTTTACTGTAAAACTAATTGAAGCGTATTTCGGGTGTGAGCCACAACGTATCCTCAAGCAACAAGCCGCTACATTGAACACTAAATCGACAAACATCATCTCCAACAGATAAATGGAAAAAGCACTCACCTCTATTATCGAGTCTCACAAACAAATAATGAATGTATCACCTTTCCCACATTGGACATGATCGCTATATGTGGCAATCAATGTTAACTGGACGTGAACAGCTTTCAAAATATTTCCCCTACTGCATGGATGCAAACTAATACATAATTTAGTTCTGGAACCAATGGAGGATAAAAATATTGTACTAATAGGAAACAATTATTTAAAAATCAAAGCAGTGACCTCAGCTTCCTGTGCCGGTTCTTTTTGGAAAATCAAGAAAACAAATATATCTATTGATATATGTTCCTACATTCAGGTAGGAATAAATAAGCCATACAAAAGCACCTAACAAAAATAAGATCTAATAATAATTGACCATGCCTTCTTCGAATGGGCATGATCCAGCAGGCAAGAAACATGCGCCCACAAATAAAAAAATTAATACTAATTATTACAATTAATATCAATATGTCAAGGTGTTAACAGATAAAATTGGAGCACATATATGCATTATACGTAAGTAATGTATTTGGCCATCTCATGGAATCATTCCATGAATCAGTTAATAGGAAAGAAAAATTCTAGGGAACATATTTAAAGATGGGTATATACATCATAGACTCTGCAAATACATTATCAGTCGATGTCTTCAATTTCCAGGTGATATATAATGACCTATTGGGAAGGGCGGTTTTACATAACCTGTTGGATGGAGCAAATTGCAAAATTTTATGTAATGTTGTCAGAAACATCACGAGTCCAAAGTCAGAGGAAAGGAATTGCATCTCAGCAAGTATAATGCAGCATAACCTGTAACAAATATAGTAAGTGAAAGGCTTAATTGGGGATAAAAAATCAGTTTGCTGCCAAAATAAATCCTACCGAGATTCTAGAAAAAGATAAATCGCTAATACATAGAACATATCATGCTTGATGCATCATACCATTACACATCAATACTATTGCTGAAAAGCCATGAGAAAAACATAGGCATATATTAGCAATCAAACGCTTGTGTGAGAAAATTGAATTTTTTTAAATTGCACTCTATAATATAAAAAGATATATGTTGCCTGACGTCCGCAAGAAATAGCAACTCCATGAAGTCCATGCGGGAGCATGTGGCATTGATAGCCTTGACCGAGAGAGTCGGCGGTGTGTGGTAGTCGCATTTGATGATCGAGGCGGACTTCTCGACACTTGTCACCCCTGACAGCGGTAGGCTATGCACCGTAGCCTGCACACAAATTGAATGTGTGGTCGGGAACATGACCTCACATGGCCTCTGTGAAAGTTTTCAGCATGGGAGGCACTTGTGCTGAGGAGGCGCGTGTTCGGGACACCTAGCACAGTCCCAAAACGTCACTGCTGACGTTTTTGGTAGATATGGTTTAACGAGGATAGATTTACTTGGAAGTAAACCTACACAAAGGTCTGCATGCGGCCATGTAATTGGCTCCTTCTGGATGTTGTAGTACTAATTGTCAAGTGGAATTCCAATGTAGTTTCTTCATGTAATGAGGGTTCAAAATTTCAGCGAAATTTCACATATTTCGGTGGGGTTCGTAATAATTGCAACCATGAAATTTTGCGCCAAATTCAAACTAAAATTTAAATTAGGTTAAAAAACATGAAATATTATTGATTTTTGAAACTCAAAATCCGAAATAAGTTCCCAGTTTCTAAATTTTTGCATATTTCAGCGACGTCTGAAATTTTTCCATGTCCGAAATTAAAAACCTTACCGACGTGGCTTTTTGGGCTGGTCCATCTATAGTTATGCCCTGGCCTCTGGGTACCTTGGTTTTAAATATGCCGACATGGCTCGTGCTCAAAATCAAGAGGGACAACTAAAAAGAAAGTTTTTTCACGCTCCACTAACTAGCGTAGTCTTCTACTATCAATAAAACCAAAAAGTAAATCAAATGTTAGTGAGTGAGATCTAAAATTTGGGAGTTATCCAAACGCATGTCATGCCCATCAGTAAACACCAATGGTTTGGTAGGGTAACTCTCAGCCGCCATTCAAGTTGTAAGTAGATATTTACACTTATAGTATCGATGATTTGTTTTCATTTTAATATCGAAAGATTATTTTGTTAGAAAATAGATTTTTTTCCCTCAGAAAGCTCATTCATCTCACTGGTAGAAAAAGGGCCTGTTGTCCCGGTTCGTAAGGGCCTTTAGTCCCGGTTCCTGAACCGGGACTAAAGTGTCGGTACTAATGCCCTGTCCCTTTAGTCCCGGTTCAATCCTGAACTGGGACTGATGGGCCTCCACGTGGCCTGTGCGCGGAGACCAGGCAGGAGACCCTTTGGTCCCGGTTGGTGGCACCAACCGGGACCAATAGGCATGCACGCGTCAGCATTTCTGTGGCTGGGGTTTTTGTTTTTTTTTGAAAGGGGCGGGGGTTGGGGGTATTGAGGGGGTTAATTTAGGTGTTTTATATATTGTGTTAGCTAGCTATAATTAATAGAGAGAAGTGTCCTCTCTTATGTCCGTGCTTGGTCGACGCTACGTACTATACATACGTATAGAGAGGACTAGACACGCTAGCTAGCTAGTAAGCAAACGAAGGAAACAGAAGATCGTCATGAACATATATGCATACAGAGAGAAGTGATATCGACCACCTCTCCTTCTCCGGGAGATTGGTCGAACAACAAGTTCTGTATATCTATCCGACACTACCGGCTACATATATACAATAATTATCTCTTACAAATATAATCATACGGACTCATGGTCCACATAGTATTCTCCGTCTTCAGCGATCACGTGGTCAAGAAAGAATGCCGCCAATTCCTCTTTAATTGCTCGCATGAGCTGGTGCTAGGAGTTCATCCCGCTTCCGAAACATCTAATTTGAAGAAGGGGGTCAATACATATATATATGAATGAATGAAGATCAATACAAATGATGGTAATAAAATAAAATTGTGAATGTTGTTATTTACGTACTTCATATTGTTTGTCAAAGTACCCGCCCCGCTCACAGGTCGTGTGGCGGATGGACTCGCAGACGTAGTATCCACAGAAATCATTCCCTTGTTCCTGCCACAACAACTTTACAAGAAATAGAGGTCAATCAAACTGATAAGCAAGAATGCTAAATGGTATTGATGAAACTAGCGCTTAAATCACTAGGAGTTGCGCGGAACATGCTACTATAGTACTTACTTTCGGGTGTCTAAATTCCAGCTCCTTCGGCAGTCCCGGAACTGTTTTGGTGAATTTTCTCCAAACCCTGCCGGACAAAGAAAACAATTACTTGATATCAGGAAATGAACAAAGTTGCTGATATGGTGGATAATGATCGATTTAACTTACTTCTTGAGGATTTCAGTCATGTCCGCATACTCCTGGGGATCTTTTCGTTTAGAGTCCAAGACGGTTACTACTCCCTGCTCAAGCCTAATCTCTAGGAGAATATAGTGGAAACTGCACACGCATGCATAACTCATCAATTACATTACTATAACCTGGACTAATATATAAGGGAAACCGAATATGCACAAGACAGTAACACTCACTTGAAGTTGTAAGGAAAGAGTATTATATCTTTGTTTTCATTTTTTTTGAATGATCGTAGCAAGTTGGCCTCGGTATCTCCGGGACGATGTTCAACCTCAGTTGCATCTATGAGATATGTGTTAACGAACCCAATATCACCGATTTGTCTTTTCTTCAATTCGGCGATCTTCATTCTGCATAATATAGTGAGGATAATTATAAATACATGCAATGAAAGAGATGAGCTATATAGAGAGACTTAATGACAGAAGTAGTAGTACTTACAGACAGTAGCAGGTGATCGTTGTTTTATCGAGGGCCAATTGATTGAAAAACTGATAGAACTCCTCAAATGGAATAGGCAACAGTTCAATTCCAACGAGGTCATGCTCCGGTTTAACTCTCGCATACAAAGTACTCCTCCCCCCAGACTCTCTGCAGATTTTCAAGTACCAATCATGTAATCTTCGCATCATCGTTGTTAAAGATTTTTCATCTTTGACGAGAGGCTTCCCGTACTCGTATCTGTGTATCTGCACCTCCATGGGATCATAATGTACATCGTCGGGCAGGTAATCGTCAACATTGCCATAACCGGGCACCATCCTCGGATCGACGATGTCGCTAGGCACCTTGAGCGGGGGGCACGATTGCTTCGCTTGTTCGCCGAGCTGGGCAATTTGTTTCCCAGCTGCTCGTCGTTCTTTCAGCCTTTGATCACTGACTGTACTTCCCGACCGCTCCGCTTCGGCCCATGTCTTTGCAATAATGCGCTCATAGTTGCCTTTCGGCGGAGACTTGGGTGGTTTTGCCAGGGCAGCCAGAGTGCGCTTCACTTTCACCGGATCTACCTTCTCCTCCGGAGGTGGATGTCTCTTTGCTTTCAACCCTTGAAACCAGTCATCCACTTCGGTTCGCGCGATCTTCGCGTTCTCCTCCGGGGTCCTCTCGTATGGTAACTTCTTGTGGACTCTTCAGAGAAGGACCGAATCTGTATGTCCTCCCGCCTCTGGTTGTACTGCTAGACGCCGGCCGAGCAGACGGAGCGGTTGTCTTCTTTACTTGCTTACGAGGCGGAGGAGAAGGACTACGACGCGCCGGAGCAGCTGCGGAGCGGCGGCGGGTCTCTTCCGCCCTTGCTGACGAGGCGGAGAAGGAGGAGGCTGGCTGCTCGGGCGCGCGGCGCAGGCGGAGTGCCGCCACGCGCCGGAGAAGGAGCCGGCCGAGGGCCCTGATCGTCACTCGCCGGAGGAGGAGGCGGTGGAGGAGGCGGAGTGCCCTGACTCGCCGGAGGAGGAGGAGGCGGAGGCGTCCAGTTCGGAAGGTTGATGAGCTCCTTCCGCCATAGGCATGGAGTCTTCAGAGCAGACCCCAGCCGAGTCTCCCCTTCACCGGTAGGGTGGTCAAGCTGGAGGTCCTCAAATCCCTCCGTTATTTCATCCACCATCACCCTAGCATATCCTTCTGGAATCGGCCGGCAGTGAAAAGTTGCGCCGGGTTTCAGTAGGATAAACAGAGCCAACAGCCGCTTGACCTTCAAATTCATCCATTGCGTCATAAGGTGGCAATTTTGAGACTCCGTGATAGCATCCACGGGATAGCTGGCAGGAGCCGTCAAGGCATGCTCCGGCTGAAGCAGCTCGGTGGAAGCCACGCTGCTTCTGCGCTGAGATGGCGGGGTAGCTTCGGGGGAGGCTTCGGCAGTACGTTTGCTGCGATTTGCTTCTCGTTCCTCTATCGCGTCTACCCTTGCTTGCAGCGCCTGCATTTGGGTCTGCTGCACTTTTTTCCTCCTCTCATGGGATTTGTAACCGCCTGCGTCCGGAAACCCAACCTTCCACGGAATGGAGCCTGGCGTGCCTCGTGTCCGTCCAGGGTGCTCAGGATTCCCGAGGGCCATTGTGAGCTCGTCGTTCTCTCTGTCTGGAAAGAACTCCCTTGCTGCACTGCTTCGATATACTGCTAAGCTTCCTGACTGGTATGTCCATTTGATCGTTCGTCCAAATGCACTTCCCTGTTACAGGGTCCAAGGTTCCGCCAGCCCCGAAGAACCAAGTCCGGCAACGGTCTGGCCAGTTAATTGTCTCTGGTTTCGATCCCTTTATCAACCAGATCATTCTCAGTCTTGGCCCACTTAGGCCGGGCTACGAGGTAGCCACCTGACCCCGTGCGATGGTGAAGCTTCTTCTTCGCAGCATTTTGCTTGTTTGTCGCCGACATCTTCTTACTCTTTTCCGATGTCTTGTGGGCCACAAATGCGGGCCAGTGATCTCTGATCTTCTCATATCTGCCCTTGAATTCTGGTGTCTCATTATTTTCGACAAACTTATTCAGCTCTTTCTTCCACCTCCTGAATAGTTCTGCCATCCTCTTAAGAGCAAAAGACTTGATTAATTGCTCTTTAATTGGGTTCTCTGGATTATCCTCTGGCGGTAGGGTGAAATTTGACTTCAGCTCAGTCCAAAGATCATTTTTCTGCATATCATTGACATAAGACACCTCAGGGTCTTCTGTAGCCGGCTTAAACCATTGCTGGATGCTGATCGGGATCTTGTCCCTAACCAGAACCCCGCACTGAGCAACAAATGCGCTCTTTGTCCGGAGGGGTTCAATCGGTTGGCCGTCGGGCGCGATTGCTATGATCTCAAACTTTTCATCCGAGCTCAACTTTTTCTTCGGGCCTCGTCTCTTTACCGAAGTTGTGCTCGATCCGGAGGGCTAGAAAAAAGAACAAAGACTTAATTAATATGTGTACATACCAAAACAATGAATGCATCAATCAGCTAGTCAGCACAGGCTTAACTAATATATATACCTGGCCGGACTCGGTTCGGTCACCGGAGCCGTCATCACGGTCTCCTTCTTGCACCGGCATTGGGTCACCGGAGCCGTCCTCATGTTCTTCTTCTTGCACCGGCATTAGGTCACCGTAGCCAGCTTCTTCACCCTCTCCTTCCAGACCATCGGTGTCGTTGAGAAACAACGAGACGGCATCACTTCCTTCTGCGATTATGTCCCTCAACAACGCTTCTTTTGCTTCGTCTCGGGCGGTGTCCATAGTTTCTACAAATATTTACAACATGGCAATTATTATTCAAACATGACAGATGGATATATTAGTGCCAAACGTAGAACTAGCTACCTAATCATAGTAAGGAATCATATATATTAATTAGTGCCGACCCCCCCGTGTTTAAGCGGGGGTATATCGACAACGACGACACTACATCTATATGTCCCTCGACGACCCTCGTTCCCGATAAAAAAAGAGGAAGAAGAAGAAAAAAAAGAGGAGAAGAAAGAATAGAGGAGAAGAACTCCTCTATTCTTTCTTCTCCTCTTTTTTTCTTCTTCCTCTTCTTTTTTTATCCTCTTCTTCCTCTCATGTTCGAGAGGATCGCCGAGGGGTCGGGAGGTTGCCTAGTGTCAAAGGATTCAACAAAACCATGTCTTCATCATTAGGCGAAAGTAACATGTGCATGATGGTACGAAGCTCTCCAAAGTTATTTTGGAACGGAGTCCCAGATAAGATAATTCGCTTTTTGGTACAAAGTTCAGCAAGAACCTTCCAAATATCGTTATTTGGAAGGCCTTTGCTGAAATTCATACAAAAAGGCAAATTATCCTATCCGGGACACCATTCCAAAATAACTTTGGAGGACTTCGTCATGCCCTGGTTACTTCCGGCTAATGATGAAGCCATGGATTTCTTCAATACTTTGACACTAGGAAACCTCTCTCGACCCCTCGGCGATCCTCGACCCCTCGAACCCTCGACGACCCTGGAACCCTCGACCCCTAGACGACCCTGGAACCCTCGACCCTCGAATCCCTCGACCCTATAGAACCCTCGAAGAAAGGAATAGCTGAGAGAGAATCAAGAAAAAAGAAGAAAAAAAGAGAGAGAAAAAAGAATGGAGAAGAAGAAAGATTCTATTTCTCTTCTTCTCCACTATTCCTTTCTTCTTCTCCTCTTCTTTTCCTTCTTTTTTCTTCTTCTTATTTATTTCTCCTCTTCTTTTCCTCTCCTCTTCTTCTTTCTTTCCTCTTCTTATTTTCTTCTTTCCTATCCTCGACGACCCTGGAACCCTCGACCCCTAGACGACCCTGGAACCCTCGACCCTCGATCCCTCGACCCTATAGAACCCTCGAACCCTCGACCCTGAAACCCTCGACCCTTGACCCCTTAACGACCCTCGACCCTCTACCCTAGTTCCCGACCCTCGACCCCTCGGCGATCCTCGACACCCTCGTTCCCGATAAAAATTAAGAAGAAGAAGAAGAAGAAGAAGAAGAAAAGAGGAGAAGAAGAAAGGAATAGCTAGAGGAGAAGATCGAAGAAAAAAAAGAGGAGAAGAAGAAAGGAATAGTGGAGAAGAAGAGAAAATAGAATATTCTATTTTCTCTTCTCTCCTCTATTCCTTTCTTCTTCTTTTCCTCTTCTTTTTCTTTTTTTTCTTCTTCTTTATTTCTCCTCTTCTTCCTCTCCTCTTCTTCTCCTTTCTTCCTCTTCTTATTTTCCTTTTTCCTCTCATTCTTTTTCACATAAATTTACATTTTTGACATATTTAGCACATTCTAAATTTTCCTAACTCTTTTACAACCACAAAAATTACTCCAACTTCATGACAGTACCCACACTCCATTTCACCAAAAACCTTCTGATCCATAGTTTAAATTTTTTAAATTTCATTCAAATGAAATTTGAACCAGATTCAAATTCCTTGCTGAAAACCTATTCTAAACCAATCAAAAAATTCTGAAATTTTGCCATCACCTTTGTCTTGCATCAGTACCTCACCACAAAAAATATCATAAATCCTAAAAATGCCCAAAGCCATCTAGCATTTGATCAAACACCCTCTATATGCACTGTTCATATCTGTAAAAAAATTCAGAAATTTCAGAAAAGTTTGCTGCTGCTCCACTCCTTCTCCTCTCCTCTCCTTCTCCTCTCCTTCTGCTCTTCAATGCGTCGGGGCCGGCGGCGACCATGGAGCAGGGGCAGAGAGCAAGGGCCGCACTCGATCGGGACCATGGGAAAGGGGGGGCTCACTTCGAGGGGGGCGGCGATGGCAGGAGTCCGGCGACGAGGACGGCGGGCTCGGGGCGGCACGCGGTGACGGGGACGGCGCGCGGCCGGCGACAGGGACGAGGAGGGGTGGGCTCGGGGAGGCACGCAGCGACGGGGACGACGAGGACGGCGGGCTCGGGGATGCCGGCGATGAGGACGACGCGGGCTCGTGGAGGCGACGACGTTGGCGGCGGCGGCGTAGACGGCGAGGTGGAGCAGCCTGACGGCGTCGTCGGCGGGGGAGGGGGGAACTGGCGATGCAAACTGAAAATTTTCACAAGTGTTTGTTATATAGTCCAAGCTTTAGTCCCGGTTGGTGGCATAAACCGGGACTAATTCCCCCTTTAGTCCCGGTTGGTGCCAGCAACCGGGACCAAAGGCCTCTTTTCAGCAGCCCAAAGGGCGGGAAGCGGCGGCCTTTGGTCCCGGTTGGTGCACCAACCGGGACTAAAGGGGGCATTGGTCACGGTTGGTGCCACGAACCGTGACCAATGCCCCCTTTAGTCCCGGTTGGTGCCACCAACCGGGACCAATGGCCTTGTGCTGCCCCGCGCCCAAAAGTTTAGTCCCACCTCGCTAGTTGAGAGGGCTCGGGAGTGGTTTATAACCGCTGTTGCGCCCACCCTCCCGAGCTCCTCTCAACTGCGGGCTTCGGGCCTAATTTGTCACTGCTATTCCTGTGGGCCTACTGGGCCTGCTGCGGGCCTGAATCCTGGCCCATGGTAGGGTTTCTAGTCGTATTCAGGCCGTGGTGGCCCAGTAGGTGGCATTTTTTGTTGCTTTATTTATTTTCTTTTGTTTTTTGCTTTATTTTTTAATTCTTTATGCTTTTAGTTTTAGAAAAATTATAAACTTTTTGTTAATGCCATTAGTTTTCAAATTTGAAAATAATTTTTTTGTTTTCTTTGTTGCTTTATTTATTTTATTTTGTGATTAACTTTACTATAAAAATAGTTTTTTCCTGTTTTTTTGATTTGTTTTTTGCATTATTTATTTTCTTTTGTTTTTTGCTTTAATTTTTAATTCTGTTTGCTTTTAGGTTAGCAAAATTATAAACTTTCTGTTAGTGCCATTAGTTTTAGAAAAATTATAAACTTTCTGTTAGTGCCATTAGTTTTCAAATTTGAAAACACTTTTTTAGTTTTTGTTTTCTTTGTTGCTTTATTTATTTTATTTTGTGATTAACTTTACTATAAAAATAGTTTTTTCCTGTTTTTTGATTTGTTTTTTGCATTATTTATTTTCTTTTGTTTTTTGCTTTAATTTTTAAATTTTGTTTGCTTTTAGGATAGCAAAATTATAAACTTTCTGTTAGTGCCATGAGTTTTAGAAAAATTATAAACTTTCTGTTAGTGCCATTAGTTTTCAAATTTGAAAACACTTTTTTACTTTTTTTGTTTTCTTTGTTGCTTTATTTATTTTATTTTGTGATTAACTTTACTATAAAAATAGTTTTTTCCTGTTTTTTTATTTGTTTTTTGCATTATTTATTTTCTTTTGTTTTTTGCTTTAATTTTTAATTCTGTTTGCTTTTAGGTTATTAAAATTATAAACTTTGTGTTAGTGCCATTAGTTTTAGAAAGTTAAAAGTTGGCATGGGCCAGGGACTAATGGTCATGGTATTACGAGGGCCGAACCATAAGACATGAAAGCATTTCAAATGAACTCTGAAAAAGTTGAAAGTTGGGATGGTATCATAATTTCACCCACATAGCATGTGCATGTACAAAACGGACAATGATAGCATGTTCGTGTGTTACAAAGTTGCGGGAGAAAGTCTTTACTTTTTCTTCGCTTATGTCATTTGCTTATTGCGCCGTAACCATGGATAATCTTCATTGTTTATCAGGATACTTGGGTCAGCCTTGACATTGAAGGGAGGAATTTCATGAAACTTTTCATAATCTTCAGACATGTCTGTCTTGCCGTCCACTCCCAGGATGTCCCTTTTTCCTGAAAGAACTATGTGGCGCTTTGGCTCATCGTATGATGAATTCGCTTACTTATCTTTTCTTTTTCTCGGTTTGGTAGACATGTCCTTCACATAGATAACCTGTGCCACATCATTGGCTAGGACGAACGGTTCGTCAGTGTACCCAAGATTTTTCAGATCCACTGTTGTCATTCCGTACTGTGGGTCTACCTGTACCCCGCCGCCTAACAGATTGACCCATTTGCACTTAAACAAAGGGACCTTAAAATCAGGTCCATAGTCAAGTTCCCATATGTCCACTATGTAACCATAATATGTATCCTTTCCGCTCTCGGTTGCTGCATCAAAGCGGACACCGCTGTTTTGGTTGGTGCTCTTTTGATCTTGGGCGATCGTGTAAAATGTATTCCCATTTATCTCGTATCCTTTGTAAGTCAATACAGTCAAAGATGGTCCCCTGGACAACAAGTACAACTCATCACAAACAGTGTTGTCACCTCTGAGACGTGTTTCCAACCAACTGCTGAAAGTCCTGATGTGTTCACATGTAATCCAGTCGTCGCACTGCTCCGGGTGTTTGGAGCGCAGACTGTTCTTGTGTTCATCGACATACGGGGTCACCAAGGTAGAGTTCTGTAGAACTGTGTAGTGTGCTTGAGACCAAGAATATCCGTCCCTGCATATTATTAAGTCTCTTCCAAGAGTGCCTTTTCCAGTCAGTCTCCCCTCATACCGCGATTTAGGGAGACCTATCTTGTTAAGGCCAGGAATGAAGTCAACACAAAACCCGATAACATCCTCTATTTGATGGCCCATGGAGATGCTTCCTTCTGGCCTAGCACGATTACGGACATATTTCTTTAGGACTCCCATGAATCTCTCAAAGGGGAACATATTGTGTAGAAATACGGGCCCCAGGATGACAATCTCGTCGACTAGATGAACTAGGACGTGCGTCATGATATTGAAGAAGGATGGTGGGAACACCAGCTCGAAACTGACAAGACATTGCGCCACATCACTCCTTAGCCTTGGTAAGATTTCTGGATCGATCACCTTTTGAGAGATTGCATTAAGGAATGCACATAGCTTCACAATGGCTAATCGGACGTTTTCCGGTAGAAGCCCCCTCAATGCAACCGGAAGCAGTTGCGTCATAATCACGTGGCAGTCATGAGACTTTAGGTTCTGAAACTTTTTCTCTGGCATATTTATTATTCCCTTTATATTCGACGAGAAGCCAGTCATGACCTTCATACTGAGCAGGCATTCAAAGAAGATTTCTTTCTCTTCTTTCGTAAGAGCGTAGCTGGCAGGACCTTTATACTGCTTCGGAGGCATGCCGTCTTTTTCGTGCAAACGTTGCAGGTCCTCCCGTGCCTCAGGTGTATCTTTTGTCTTTCCATACACGCCCAAGAAGCCTAGCAGGTTCACGCAAAGGTTCTTCGTCACGTGCATCACGTCGATTGAGGAGCGGACCTCTAGGTCTTTCCAGTAGGGTAGGTCCCAAAATATAGATTTCTTCTTCCACATGGGTGCATGTCCCTCAGCGTCATTCAGAACAGCTAGTCCACCGGGACCCTTCCCAAAGATTACGTAGTGTAAATCATTGACCATAGCAAGCACGTGATCACCGGTGCGCATGGCGGGCTTCTTCCGGTGATCTGCCTCGCCTTTGAAATGCTTGCCTTTCTTTCGACATTGATGGTTGGTCGAAAGAAATCGATGATGACCCAGGTACACATTCTTCCTGCATTTGTCCAGGTATATACTTCCAGTGTCATCTAAACAGTGCGTGCATGCATGGTATCCTTTGTTTGTCTGTCCTGAAAGGTTACTGAGAGCGGGCCAATCGTTGATGGTCACGAACAGCAACGCCTTAAGGTTAAAATCCTCCTGCCGGGTTGCTTAGGGCCTTGGATGAGAACTGGCATCATAATGGACTTCCGCTTCATGCACATCCAAGGAGGAAGGTTATACATACATAGAGTCACGGGCCAGGTGCTGTGATTGCTGCTCTGCTCCACGAAAGGATTAATGCCATCCGCGCTTAAAGCAAACCATACATTCCTTGGGTCCTTTGCAAACTCATCCCAGTACTTTCTCTCGATTTTTCTCCACTGCGACCCGTCAGCGGGTGCTCTCAACTTCCCATCTTTCTTTTGGTTCTCACTGTGCCATCGCATCAACTTGGCATGCTATTCGTTTTTGAACAGACGTTTCAACCGTGGTATTATAGGAGCATACCACATCACCTTCGCAGGAACCCTCTTCCTGGGGGGCTCGCCGTCAACATCACCAGGGTCATCTTGTCTGATCTTATACCGCAATGCACCGCATACCGGGCATGCGTTCAGATCCTTGTATGCACCGCGGTAGAGGATGCAGTCATTAGGGCATGCATGTATCTTCTCCACCTCCAATCCTAGAGGGCATACGACCTTCTTTGCTGCGTATGTACTATCGGGCAATTCGTTATCCTTTGGAAACTTCTTCTTCAATATTTTCAGTAGCTTCTCAAATCCTTTGTCAGCCACAGCATTCTCTGCCTTCCACTGCAGCAATTCCAGCACGGTACCGAGCTTTGTGTTGCCATCTTCGCAATTGGGGTATAACCCTTTTTTGTGGTCCTCTAACATGCGATCGAACTTCAGCTTCTCCTTTTGACTAATGCATTACGTCCTTGCATCGACAATGACCCGGCGGAGATCATCATCATCGGGCACATCGTCTGGTTCCTCTTGATCTTCAGCAGCTTCACCCGTTGCAGCATCATTGGGCACATCTTCTGGTTCCTCTTGATCTTCACCAGCTCCCCCCGTTGCAGCATCACCGTATTCAGGGGGCACATAGTTGTCATCGTAGTCTTCTACTTCGCCGTCTTGCATCATAACCCCTATTTCTCCGTGCCTCGTCCAAACATTATAGTGTGGCATGAAACCCTTGTAAAGCAGGTGGGAGTGAAGGATTTTCCGGTTAGAGTAAGACCTCGTATTCCCACATTCAGTGCATGGACAACACATAAAACCATTCTGCTTGTTTGCCCCAGCCGCATCGAGAAACTAATGCACACCCTTAATGTACTCACGGGTGTGTCTGTCACTGTACATCCATTGCCGGTTCATCTGCGTGCATTATATATAATTAAGTGTCCAAATTAATAGAAGTTCATCATCACATTAGAACCAAAGTGCATACATATTTCTCATCTAACAACATATAGCTCTCCAGAGCATCTAATTAATTAAACCATACATTGAAACTATGTAAAACATTTCAATGCGAAAACAAATGCGATCATAATCGCAACCAAGGTAACAATTGATCCAACGGCATAATGATACCAAGCCTCAGGTATGAATGGCATATTTTCTACTCTTTCTAATCTTCAAGCGCGTTGCATCCATCTTGATCTTGTGATCATCGACGACATCCGCAACATGCAACTCCAATATCATCTTCTCCTCCTCAATTTTTTTCCTTCAACAAATTGTTTTCTTCTTCAACTAAATTTAACCTCTCGACAATAGGGTCGGTTGGCATTTCCGATTCACATACATCCTAGATAAATAAAATCTATGTCACGTTGGTCGGCATAATTTTCATAAACAATAAATGAACCAATAGTTATAAAGATAATATACATACCACATCCGAATCATAGACAGGACGAGGGCCGACGGGGGCGGATACCAAAACCATCACACTATATAAGATGCAATAATAAATGTAAGAAAATGATACAAGTATCTATCTAAACATACAAGTAAGAATATTTTTCCTTTCAGAAAGAAGATAAGATCAAGAGGCTCACCACGGTGGTGTCGGTGATGAGATCGGCGCGGGTGATCGACGGCGGTGAAGACGGGGATGGGGCGTGACGGACCACTAAATCTAGACAAATCTCGAGGAAAATGGAGCTTGGAGGTCGAGCTTCGAGAGGAGAAAGCTTAAGTAGTGTGGCTCGAGCATTCCATCGAACACCTCATGTGCACAGGAGGCGAGCTAGAGCACCACAAAGCCCTCTCCCCCTCGGCCAGAGAAAAACAGAGCACTGGGGTGCTCTGCTCGCGAGCGAGGGGTATATATAGGCACCTCATTGGTCCCGGTTGGTGACATGAGCCGGGACTAAAGGGGAGCCTTTTGTCCCGGTTCAAGCCACCAACCGGGACCAATGGTGGTGGGCTAGGAGCGAGGCCCATTGGTCCCGGTTCATCCCACCAACCGGGACCAAAAGGTCCAGATGAACCGGGACCAATGGCCCACGTGGCCCGGCCGGCCCCCTGGGCTCACGAACCTGGACCAATGCCCACATTGGTCCCGGTTCTGGACTGAACCAGGACTAATGGGCTGACCCGGCCTGAACCAAAGCCCTGTTTTCTACTAGTGTCTAGAAAAGAATTATGGCCATGTGTAGTAGAAGTTACTAGTTTTTTTGCTGCAGCCCTCAAAAAGGTCTTAACACTTTAGTATTAGCAGTTTTAGCAGTGTACAGAGATAAGTTTCCCCCTTAGAAAGTAGATGGATTTGATTCATTGCTTAGTAAGACTCTGAGAGAAGCTTCATGAGCAATTACTGCAGGGTTATATGCTCCATCAACATTGCCTAGGTATCCTTCTTGGGAGATTTGTTTGACGGAAGGCCTCCTTTCTTCCTCACTATCCTCCAGTGAACCCACATTAAGCATCGCTTTTGTAGCATGGATAACATTTCTTGACATGAGATTGAGCTCTACTTCAGACTTGAGATAGATAGATTGCAACAGATGCAAACGAAATGCTTGCAAGTTGGAATGACATAACAACGGAAGAGGATGCATTTCACGGCAGGATTAGCACCAAGCATAATATCCTCCGATTTAAATACAGTACCCTACAATGACACTAAAGATGAAGTGCATCTACAAATTAACATCACCCGAATAGTTTCAGCTGCAACTCCTAAATAAGGAAGCATGAACTGCCTTGAATGCATCATTTTTTTCCCATCAACACAGAGACCTAATCCTAATCACGCGGACCAAGGGGAGAGCTTGTCGATGCGGATGTGCAGGGGAACTTCCATGGACGCCCCGTCCCCTACTACTGCTGGAACCAGGTACATCTGCGGCACCAGCAGGAACGTCGGCTCGTCCGCGGCGGCCACCGTGCCGGGCGACGAGCTGCTCCTTATATGCATGTCCACCAGCACCATGTCCTCCTTGCCGCAGTTCGCCGCCGCCGGGGGCGGCTCCAGGTTGCCCCACATCTTGCACGTGAATCGGGGCCGCGTCACTGCCCTCGCCCTGGCGCACACCAACGACACGGCGGCCGCGCCGGCGCCCAGCGCGCCCACGGTCAGGACAAACACATGGTTGTTATCGTCGCCGAGGAGTACCAGCCGCGGCACTGACACTGGTAGCTGGAACTTGCTGACCTTGCCGTACTGCACGGCGCGCACCGGCACCGAGTGGATAGTGTAGAGGTGGCCGGCGAGCGCCTGTGGCGCGCCGGCGTAGCCGCAGCCGGGGTCCGTGCAGTGGCAGGGCATGTGCGGGCATGCTTTCTGGTGCTCGGCAACCTCGTGGTAGGTCATGTACCTTTGGCAGCCGGCGTTGGGGCACCCGATCCTGGTAGAGGACACCACGGCGTCCAACGCAGGGTAGGGGTTGAAGAAGCCGCCGCCGTCCACACACGGCTTGCACTGCCCGAAGGGCAGCTGGGCCACGCAGCTACCGCAGGCCACATGCCCCACTTTGCACTGCACGCAGGCACACAAATCGGAGATCTCCGGTAAATCAGCAAATCTTGAGGAACGAAAGAATCGATATTTCACCGGTGGTAATCGAGGAAGCAAGAGAGGAACCTGGAAAACGGGGGGCTTGAAGGGGAGGGTGCAGAGGGGGTAGTGGAGCACTTGCTTGTCGATCCTGCCGTCGAGCTCCACTCGCGGGCTGTATGCCGCCGTGACGATGGCCCCTCCGTCTCCTCCTCCGGCCGCCTCTTGCCTGACATGGCCTTCGGGCAGGTCCAGCCGCACCTTCTTGGCGCTCTCGCCAGCCTTGTCCAGCGAAGCCCTGCTCCTCCCCTCGACGGCGGCACCTTGCATCCTTGTTGGCCTTTGGGGAAAGAAAACCGCTGTCTGTGTGTCTCGGGCCAAACTTTTTCCAGGAGGTGGGAGAGGAGAAGAGCAGAGGTCTGAGAACAAATGGTACGGAGGCAGCCAAACTACACCGTAAATGCTTCCTTAATGTGGTTTCCATTCCCAAACTTATATGGAATAGATATAAGCTATGGTCTTAATCAATTTCATTATTGCTAGTTTATCCATATATTAATGTTTTCTTCCTTTTAAGTACATACAAGTGTGCGATAAAAGGTTGACTATTGCAGAACCACGTTGTTCTAGAAACATTGAAGAACATAAATGTAAGCACATTTTCTTTGTGTGGTTTCCTGCTTAATTGATACACGGTGGAGTACTTTTGACTCCATTGCCAGATTATAACACCATCAAACACGTGGGAGCCCATAAAAAATAAAAGGATACATGTGCAAGCACAAGGGACACACGTAACCAAATAGTACAAAGGAGCACACAACGCATCACAACTTTTCACCCAGGTCACGACACATCCCTCCTTTCTCAGTGCTATGGACCGGCACATACGCCATGGCTGATGTGCTGGCTGCCACCAGCAAATAACAACAACCTGACCACAAGAGTCCAAAAGATCCCTGAATAGGGTACTGGATTTTGGAGACCCCAGAAACCAAAAAACTTGATTAGCTGCTTGCATGGAGTAGGAAAAAATAACCCCTTGATTCGGTAGATGCCGTCAAGAAGCAATGAGCCATCCATCGGTCATCACACCATGCAACCACCTAGTCCAGAGACTTCTAAGCAGGCATCAGTTGCTGGAGGTTATAGAGACAAAGTGGGATAACCAGAGAGGACACCAACCAAGATCATCCTTGCATCGGTGCATGAGAAAGGCTTGAACAACGTTGCCGGAGCACGAAAAAGCTAACACCAAGGATGATGTGGAAAATCAATTATCGGTTCCCAACCTCTTGAGCATGCGTTGGTTTTCCCTTGAAGAGGAAAGAGTGATGGAGCAAAGTAGCATAAGTATTTACCTCAGTTTTGAGAACCAAGGTATCAATCCAGTAGGAGAAAACACACAAGTCACCTAGTACCTGCACAAACAATCAAGAACCTTGCAACCAACGCGATAAAGGGGTTGTCAATCCCTTCACTGTCACTCGCAAAAGTGAGATCTAATAAAGACCCTAAAGTAAATATTTTTGGTATTTTTGTTGTATAGATTGGAAAGTAAAGATTGCAAAATAGTAAACGAGATGCGATGTAAATAGAAGAGATGCAATATAAGAAGAAAGAGACCCAGGGGCCATAGGTTTCACTAGTGGCTTCTCTCAAGAACTAGTAGAAAACATGGCTTTGGTCCAGGCCGGGTTAGCCCATTAGTCCCGGTTCAGTCCAGAACCGGGACCAATGTGGGCATTGGTCCAGGTTCGTGAGCCCAGGGGGCCGGCCGGGCCACGTGGGCCATTGGTCCTGGTTCATCTGGACCTTTTGGTCCCGGTTAGTGGGACGAACCGGGACCAATGGGCCTCGCTCCTGGCCCACCACCATTGGTCCCGGTTGGTGGCTTGAACCGGGACCAAAGGCTCCCCTTTAGTCCCGGTTCATGCCACCAACCGGGACCAATGTGGTGCCTATATATACCCCCTCGCGTAAGAGCAGAGCACACTGCTCTGTTTTTTTCTGGCCGAGGGGGAGAGGGCTTGGTGGTGCTCTAGCTCACCTCCTATGCACACAAGGTGTTCGATGGAATGCCCGAGCCACAGTACTTAAGCTTTCTCCTCTGCAAGCTCGACCTCCAAGCTCCATTTTCCACAATATTT
The DNA here is from genome assembly GCF_003073215.2 of Triticum urartu. Lineage (NCBI taxonomy): Eukaryota > Viridiplantae > Streptophyta > Magnoliopsida > Poales > Poaceae > Triticum > Triticum urartu. The sequence goes on along the minus strand of NC_053027.1, from coordinate 534,056,697 downwards.
GTCTAGGTTTAGTGGTCCGTCACGCCCCGTCCCCGTCTTCACCGCCGTCGATCACCCGCGCCGAGCTCATCGTCGGCACCACCGTGGTGAGCCTCTTGTTCTTATCTTATTTCTGAAAGAAAAAATATTCTTACTTGTATGTTTACATAGATACTTGTATTATTTTCTTACTTTTATTATTGCATCTTATATAGTGCGATGGTTTTGGTATCCGCCCCCGTCGGCCCTCGTCCTGTCTATGATTCAGATGTGGTGTATATATTATCTTTATAACTATTGGTTCATTTATTGTCTATGAAAATTATGCCGACCAACATGACATATATTTTATTTATGTAGGATGTATGTGAATCGGAAATGCCAACCGACCCTATTGTCGAGAGGTTAAATTTAGTTGAAGAAGAAAACAATTTGTTGAAGGAAAAAAATTGAGGAGGAGAAGATGATATTGGAGTTGCATGTTGCGGATGTCGTCGATGATCACAAGATCAAGATGGATGCAATGCGCTTGAAGATTAGAAAGATTAGAAAATATGCCATTCATACCGAGGCTTGGTATCATTATGTCGTTGGATTAATTGTTACCTTGGTTGCGATTATGATCACATTTGTTTTCGCATTGAAATGTTTTACATAGTTCCAATGTATGGTTTAATTAATTAGATGCTCTGGAGAGCTATATGTTGTTAGATGAGAACTATGTATGCACTTTGGTTTTAATGTGATGATGAACTTTTAGTAATTTGAACACTTAATTATATATAATGCATGCAGATGAACCGGCAATGGATGTACGGTGACAGACACACCTGCGAGTACGTTAAGGGCATGCATGAGTTTCTCGATGCGGCTGAGGCAAACAAGCAGAATGGTTTTATGTGTTGTCCATGCACTGAATGTGGGAATACGAGGTCTTACTCTAACCGGAAAATCCTTCACTCCCACCTGCTTTACAAGGGTTTCATGCCACACTATAATGTTTGGACGAGGCACGGAGAAATAGGGGTTATGATGGAAGACGGCGAAGAAGAAGAGTACGATGACAACTATGTGCCCCCTGAATACGGTGATACTGCAACGGGGGAGCTGGTGAAGATCAAGAGGAACCAGACGATGTGCCCAATGATGCTGCAACGGGTGAAGCTGCTGAAGATCAAGAGGAACCAGACGATGTGCCCGATGATGATGATCTCCGCCGGGTCATTGTCGATGCAAGGACACAATGCGAAAGTCAAAAGGAGAAACTGAAGTTCGATCGCATGTTAGAGGATCACAAAAAAGGGTTGTACCCCAATTGCGAAGATGGCAACACAAAGCTCGGTACCGTACCGGAATTGCTGCAGTGGAAGGCAGAGAATGCTTTGGCTGACAAAGGATTTGAGAAGCTACTGAAAATATTGAAGAAGAAGCTTCCAAAGGATAACGAATTGCCCGACAGTACATACGCATCAAAGAAGGTCGTATGCCCTCTAGGATTGGAGGTGGAGAACATACATGCATGCCCTAATGACTGCATCCTCTACCGTGGTGCATACAAGGATCTGAACGCATGCCCGGTATGCGATGCATTGCGGTATAAGATTAGACGAGATGACCCTGGTGATGTTGACGGCGAGCCCCCCAGGAAGAGGGTTCCTGCGAAGGTGATGTGGTATGCTCCTATAATACCACGGTTGAAACGTCTGTTCAGAAATGAAGAGCATGCCAAGTTGATGCGATGGCACAGTGAGAACCGAAACAAAGATAGGAAGTTGAGAGCACCCGCTGACGGGTCGTAGTGGAGAAAAATTGAGAGAAAGTACTGGGATGAGTTTGCAAAGGACCCAAGGAATGTATGGTTTGCTTTAAGCGCAGATGGCATTAATCCTTTCGGGGAGCAGAGCAGCAATCACAGCACCTGGCCCGTGACTCTATGTATGTATAACCTTCCTCCTTGGATGTGCATGAAGCGGAAGTCCATTATGATGCCAGTTCTCATCCAAGGCCCTAAGCAACCCGGCAACGACATTGATGTGTACCTAAGGCCATTAGTTGAAGAACTTTTACAGCTGTGGAATGGAAACGGTGTACGTACGTGGGATGAGCACAGACAGGAGGAATTTAACCTAAAGGCGTTGCTGTTCGTGACCATCAACGATTGGTCCGCTCTCAGTAACCTTTCAGGACAGACAAACAAATGATACCACGCATGCACGCACTGTTTAGATGACACTGAAAGTATATACCTGGACAAATGCAGGAAGAATGTGTACCTGGGCCATCGTCGATTTCTTCCGACCAACCATCAATGTCGAAAGAAAGGCAATCATTTCAAAGGCGAGGCAGATCACCGGAAGAAGCCCGCCATGCGTACCGGTGATCACGTACTTGCTATGGTCAATGATTTACACGTAATCTTTGGAAAGGGTCTCGGTGGACTAGCTGTTCGGAATGACGCCGAGGTACACGCACCCATGTGGAAGAAGAAATCTATATTTTGGGACCTACCCTACTGGAAAGACCTAGAGGTCCGCTCCTCAATCGACGTGATGCACGTGACGAAGAACCTTTGCGTGAACCCGCTAGGCTTCTTGGGCGTGTATGGAAAGACAAAAGATACACCTGAGGCACGGGAGGACCTGCAACGTTTGTATGAAAAAGACGGCATGCCTCCGAAGCAGTATAAAGGTCCTGCCAGCTACGCTCTTACGAAAGAAAGAGAAAGAAATCTTCTTTGAATGCCTGCTCAGTATGAAGGTCACGACTGGCTTCTCGTCGAATATAAAGGGAATAATAAATATGCCAGAGAAAAAGTTTCAGAACCTAAAGTCTCCTGACTGCCATGTGATTATGACGCAACTGCTTCTGGTTGCATTGAGACGGCATAAACTCATTTTAAAACTATAAGTATTTAGTACAAATAAAAAATAAAAAGCAAAAATGAAAACAAAAGAAGAAAACAAAAAAAAAATTCAAATTTTAAAACTAATGGCACTAACAGAAATTTTATAATTTGTGACCCTAAAAGAAAAAAAATCACTAAAAAAATATAAGTATTTAGTACAAATAAAAAAAATAAAAAGCAAAAAAGAAAACAAAAGAAGAAAACAAAAAAATTCAAATTTTAAAACTAATGGCGCTAACAGAAAGTTTATAATTTTTGTGACCTAAAAGCAAAAAGAAATCACTAAAAAAGTATAAGTATTTAGTAAAAATAAAAAAAGAAAAATCAAAAAAGAAAACAAAAGGAAGAAAACAAAAAAAACCAAAATTTAAAACTAATGGCACTAACAGAAAGTTTATATTTTTGGTGACTAAAAGCAAAGAAAATCACTAAAAAACTATAAGTATTTAGTAAAATAAAAAAATAAAAAGAAAAAAAGAAAACAAAAAAATGCCACCTACTAGCCTCCACGGCCCTGAATACGACTAAGAAACCCTTCCATGGGCCAGGATTCAGGCCCGCAGAAGGCCCAGCAGGCCCAACAGGCATAGCGGTGCACAGATTAGGCCCCGTAAGCCTGCAGTTGAGAGGAGCTCGAGTGGTGGGCGCACAGCGCTTATAAACCACTGCGAGCCCTCTCAACTAGCGAGGTGGGGACTAAAACTTATGACCGCACAGCGCCAGCACAGGACATTTTCCGGTTGGTAGCACCAACGGGACCATAGGGGGGCATTGGTCCTGATTGGTGGCACGAACCGGGACGAATGCCCACCTATGGTCCCGGTTCGAGCCACCAACCGGGACCAAAGGCCTCTGTTTCCCGCCCTTTGGGCTGCTGAAAAGAGACCTTTGGTCCCGGTTAGTGGCACAACCGGGACCATAGGTAGGCATTCGTCCCAGTTCATGCCACGAACCGGGGCCATAACTGCCTGTATATATACCCACCACTTAGCAGTTTCAGATTTCATCGCCATTTGCCCCTTGATGACGCCGAGCTCATCGACGCCGCCAGGTTGCCCGTGCTCGCCGTCGCTGCCCCGAGGTCGCTGTCGCCGTCACCGCCCGCTCCTCGTCGCGGCCGCCGCCGATCCCTTGAGCCCGCGCCGCCCCCGAGCCTTGCCGCCCTCGAGCCCGTGCGCCCCGGAGCTCGCGTCGTCCCGAGCCCTCTCCCCGAGCTCACGTCGCCCCTCGAGCTCGCCGTCGTCCCCAAGCCAGCGCCGCCCCGAGCACACCGCCCCCGATCTCGGCGTCGCGTCCGTCCCTAAGCCCTCTCCCGAGCCCGTGCCGCCCGACGCCATCCGCCGCCCTCGCCGCGCCCTCGCGCCCGACGCCCTCGCCGCCCCCGACCGTCGCCCCGCCGGTCACCTCGCTGTGAGGCCGCGCGCGCACCACCCGGTTTATCATTTTTTTTCATTTTTTTGTTCGTATATATAATGTATATATGTATGTGGCTATATTTATGTATAGATGTTCATGTATGTGTTATTATTTTTTTGTTTAGAGCATTTTTTGTTCATAATGTATTTTTTTTGTTTATGTTGTATTATTTTTTTTTGTTCATAGCATTTTTTTGTTCATATTTTTTTTCATAGCATTATTTCCATGTATATATGTATGTGGCTTATGTATGTAATAGATGGAATAGCATTTTTTTCCATGTATGTATGTCATTGTCGATATACCCCCCTCCCCCGTTAACTCGAAGGAGGGGGGTCGATATAACTCACCTTAACTTTCGACAATGAGGGGGGTGGGGGGTCGATATACCCCCTCCCTGATAACTTCGACATGAGTGGGGGTCGAGAACTAGTTTAGGGGGTCGAGGGTTGAGAACTAGTTTAGGGGGTCAAGGGTCGAGAACGTCGGACATTCATGAGAGAGGCGAGGAAGAAGGGGAAGAAGAGGGAGAAGAAGAGGAGAGGAAGAAGAGGAAGTCTTCTCCTCTATTCTTTCTTCTCTTCTTTTTTCTTCTTCTTCCTATATGTATTACTTTTTTTATTTAGGTTGTTAATTAGTAGATATTAATTTTGTTCATATATGTAATGGATGCAATGTGATATGTATGTATGTATGTATGGATATGTCGTGTCGATATCCTCCCTACCCGAATAACTTCGACATGAAGGGTAAAGAGGGGGTCCTAGGGTCGCAGAGGGGATCGAGGGTCGTCGAACATGAGAGGAAGAAAGAGGATAAAAAAAAGAGAGGAAGAAGAAACAAAAAGAGAGATAGACGAATAGCGGAGTCTTCTCCTCTATTCTTTCTTCTCCTCTTTTTTTACTCCCCCTCCACCAACAAGCATCAATCCATGGCTTGCTCGAAACAACAAGTGCCTCCAACTAACAACAGTCCCGGGGGAGTTTTGTTTGCAGTTACTTTGATTTGATTTGCATAAAGCATGGGACCGGGCTGCGACGCCCACGTGACTTGTGGGACGTGGATGTAATGTCCGACACCGACGGCCACATGTATCTCACACCCACGTACTTGGTACTTGTGTAGGGGAACGTAGCAGAATTTTAAAATTTTCTACGCATCACCAAGATCAATCTATGGAGTCATCTAGCAACGAGGGAGAGAGGAGTGCATCTACATACCCTTGTAGATCACGAGCGGAAGCGTTCAAGAGAACGGGGTTGATGGAGTCGTACTCGTCGTGATCCAAATCACCGAAGATCCAAGCGCCGAACGGACGGCACCTCTGCGTTCAACACACGCACGGAGCGAGGATGTCTCCCACACCTTGATCCAGCAAGGAGGAGGGAGAGGTTGAGGAAGAGGGCTCCAACAGCAGCACAACGGCATGGTGGTGGTGAAGCTGCAGTACTCCGGCAGGGCTTCGCCAAGCTCTAACGGAGGAGAGGTGTTGGAGAGGGGAGGGGCTGTGCCTTGGATGTTCTATGAATCCCTCCCCTCACCCCTCTATTTATAGGGGAAGGGGGAAGGGGGCCGGCCCCCTCTAGATGAGATCTAGAGGGGGGGCGGCGGCCAAGGGGAGGGGGGCTTGCCCCCCAAGCAAGGGGGCGCCCCCCTCAGGGTTTCCCCCAACCCTAGGCGCATGGGCCCTAGGGGGGTGTGGCGCCCCAGCCCACTCGGGCTGGTGCCCTTCTCCATACAGCCCATAAGGCCCTCCGGAAGAGGTGGCCCCTCCCGGTGGACCCCCGGAACCCCTCCGGTGGCCCCGATACAATACCGATATGCCCCAAACCTTTCCGGCAACCGTATGACAACTTCCCATATATAAATCTTTATCTCCGGACCATTCCGGAACTCCTCATGACATTCGGGATCTCATCCGGGACTCCGAACAACATTTTGTAATCACATACAATTCATCCTAACAACCCTAGCGTCACCGAACCTTAAGTGTGTAGACCCTACGGGTTCGGGAGACATGCAGACATGACCATGACGACTCTCCGGTCAATAACCAACAGTGGGATCTGGATACCCATGTTGGCTCCCACATGCTCCACGATGATCTCATCGGATGAACCACGATGTCGAGGATTCAATCAATCCGTATACAATTCCCTTTGTCAATCGGTACGTTACTTGCCCGAGACTCGATCGTCGGTATCCCAATACCTCGTTCAATCTCGTTACCGGCAAGTCACTTTACTCGTGTCGTAATGCATGATCCCGTGATCAACCACTTGGTCACATTGAGCTCATTATGATGATGCATTACCGAGTGGGCCCAGAGATACCTCTCCGTCATACGGAGTGACAAATCCCAGTCTCGATTCGTGCCAACCCAACAGACACTTTCGGAGATACCTGTAATGTATCACCCAGTTACGTTGTGACGTTTGGCACACCCAAGTAACTCCTACGGTGTCCGGGAGTTGCACAATCTCATGGTCTAAGAAAATGATACTTGACATTCAGAAAAGCTAAAGCAAACGAACTACATGGTCTTTGAGCTAAGCTTAGGATTGGGTCTTGTCCATCACATCATTCTCCTAATAATGTGATCCCGTTATCAATGACATCCAATTTCCATAGTCAGGAAACCATGACTATCTTTTGATCAACGAGCTAGTCAACTAGAGGCTCACTAGGGACGTGTTGTGGTCTATGTATTCACACATGTATTACGATTTCCGGATAACACAATTATAGCATGAACAATAGACAATTATCATGAACAAAGAAATATAATAATAACCATTTTATTCATTACCTCTAGGGCGTATTTGCAACAGTCTCCCACTTGCAGTAGACTCAAATTCTAGTTACATTGTGATGAATCGAACACCCATGCAGTTCTGGTGTTGATCATGTTTTGCTCTAGGGAGAGGTTTAGTTAACGGATCTGCTACATTCAGGTCCGTATGTACTTTACAAATCTCTATGTCTCCATTTTGAACACTTTCACGAATGGAGTTGAAGCGATGCTTGATATGCCTGGTCTTCCTGTGAAACCCTGGGCTCCTTGGCAAGGGCAATAGCTCCAGTGTTGTCACAGAAGAGAGTCATCGGGCCCGACGCATTGGGTATGACTCCTAGGTCGGTAATGAACTCCTTCACCCAGACTGCTTCGTGTGCCTCCGAGGCTGCCATGTACTCCGCTTCACATGTAGATCCCGCCACAACGCTTTGCTTGCAACTGCACCAGCTTACTGCCCCACCATTCAAAATATACACGTATCCGGTTTGTGACTTTGAGTCATCCAGATCTGTGTCGAAGCTAGCGTCGACGTAACCCTTTACGACGAGCTCTTCGTCACCTCCATAAACGAGAAACATTTCCTTAGTCCTTTTCAGGTACTTCAGGATATTCTTGACCGCTGTCCAGTGTTCCTTGCCGGGATTACTTTGGTACCTTCCTACCAAACTTACGGCAAGGTTTACATCAGGTCTGGTACACAGCATGGCATACATAATAGAACCTATGGCTGATGCATAGGGGATGACGCTCATCTCTTCTATATCTTCTGCCGTGGTCGGACATTGATCTGAGCTCAATTTCATACCTTGCAACACAGGCAAGAACCCCTTCTTAGACTGATCCATATTGAACTTCTTCAATATCTTATCAAGGTATGTGCTTTGTGAAAGACCTATGAGGCGTCTCGATCTATCTCTATAGATTTTGATGCCTAATATATAAGCAGCTTCTCCAAGGTCCTTCATTGAAAAACTTTTATTCAAGTAGGCCTTGATGCTGTCCAAGAGTTCTATATCATTTCCCATCAAAAGTATGTCATCTAGATATAATATGAGAAATGCTACAGAGCTCCCACTCACTTTCTTGTAAACGCAGGCTTCTCCATAAGTCTGCGTGAACCCAAACGCTTTGATCATCTCATCAAAGCGAATGTTCCAACTCCGAGATGCTTGCACCAGCCCATAAATCGAGCGTTGGAGCTTGCACACCTTGTCAGCATTCTTAGGATCGACAAAACCTTCCGGCTGCATCATATACAATTCCTCCTTAAGGAAACCATTAAGGAATGCCGTTTTGACGTCCATTTGCCATATCTCATAATCGTAGAATGCGGCAATTGCTAACATGATTCGTACGGACTTTAGCTTCGCTACCGGTGAGAAAGTCTCATCGTAGTCAACCCCTTGAACTTGTCGATAACCCTTAGCGACAAGTCGAGCTTTATAGATGGTCACATTACCATCCGCGTCTGTCTTCTTCTTAAAGATCGATTTATTTTCTATGGCTCGCCGTTCAACGGGCAAGTCAGTCAAAGTCCATACTTCGTTTTCATACATGGATCCTATCTCGGATTTCATGGCTTCTAGCCATTTGTCGGAATCCGGGCCCACCATTGCTTCTTCATAGTTCGAAGGTTCACTGTTGTCTAACAACATGATTTCCAAGACAGGGTTGCCGTACCACTCTGGTGCGGAACGTGTCCTTGTGGACCTACGAATTTCAGTAGGAACTTGATCAGAAGTATCTTGATCATCATTATTAACTTCCTCTCTAGTCGGTGCAGACACCTCAGGAACATTTTCTTGAGTTGTTCCCTTTTCCGGTTCAAGAGGTAATACTTCATCAAGTTCTACTTTCCTCTCACTTACTTCTTTCGAGAGAAACTCTTTCTCTAGAAAGGATCCATTCCTGGCAACAAAGATCTTGCCTTCGGATCTGAGGTAGAAGGTATACCCAATAGTTTCTTTAGGGTATCCTATGAAGACGCATTTTTCCGACTCGGGTTCGAGCTTTTCAGGTTGAAGTTTCTTGACATAAGCATCGCATCCCCAAACTTTTAGAAACGACAGCTTAGGTTTCTTCCCAAACCATAATTCATACGGTGTCGTCTCAACGGATTTCGACGGAGCCCTATTTAAAGTGAATGCGGCAGTCTCTAAAGCATAGCCCCAAAAAGATAGCGGTAAATCGGTAAGAGACATCATAGATCGCACCATATCTAATAGAGTGCGATTACGACGTTCGGACACACCATTACGCTGAGGGGTTCCAGGCGGCGTGAGCTATGAAACTATTCCACATTTTCTTAAGTGTGTGCCAAACTCGTGACTCAAGTATTCTCCTCCACGATCTGATCGTAGGAACTTGATTTTTCTGTCACGTTGATTCTCAACCTCACTCTGAAATTCCTTGAACTTTTCAAAGGTCTCAGATTTGTGTTTCATTAAGTAGACATACCCATATCTACTCAAGTCATCAGTGAGGGTGAGAACATAACGATAGCCACCGCGAGCCTCAACACTCATTGGACCGCACACACCAGTATGTATGATTTCCAATAAGTTGGTTGCTCGCTCCATTGTTCCTGAGAACGGAGTCTTGGTCATTTTACCCATGAAGCATGGTTCGCATGTGTCAAGTGATTCGTAATCAAGAGGCTCTAAAAGTCCATCAGCATGGAGCTTCTTCATGCGTTTGACACCTATGTGACCAAGGCGGCAGTGCCACAAGTATGTGGGACTATCATTATCAACCTTGCATATTTTGGTACTCACACTATGAATATGTGTAGCATTACGCTCGAGATTCATTAAGAATAAACCATTCAGCATCGGAGCATGACCATAAAACATATCTCTCATATAAATAGAACAACCATTATTCTCGGATTTAAATGAGTAGCCATCTCGAATTAAATGAGATCCCGATACAATGTTCATGCTCAAAGCTGGCACTAAATAACAATTATTAAGGTTTAAAACTAATCCCGAAGGTAAATGTAGAGGTAGCGTGCCGACGGCGATCACATCGACCTTGGAACCATTCCCGACGCGCATCGTCACCTCGTCCTTCGCTAGTCTCCGCTTATTCCGCAGCTCCTGCTTTGAGTTACAAATGTGAGCAACTGCACCTGTATCAAATACCCAGGAGTCACTACGAGTACTGGTAAGGTACACATCAATTACATGTATATCAAATATACCTTTGGTGTTGCCGGCCTTCTTGTCCGCTAAGTATTTAGGGCAGTTCCGCTTCCAGTGACCCTTCCCTTTGCAATAAAAGCACTCAGTCTCGGGCTTGGGTCCATTCTTTGGCTTCTTCCCGGCAGCTTTCTTGCCGGGCGTGGCAACCTCCTTGCCGTCCTTCTTGAAGTTCTTTTTACCCTTGCCTTTCTTGAACTTAGTGGTTTTATTGACCATCAACACTTGATGTTCCTTCTTGACTTCTACCTCTGTTGATTTCAGCATCGCAAATACTTCAGGAATGGTCTTTTCCATCCCCTGCATATTGAAGTTCATCACAAAGCTCTTGTAGCTCGGTGGAAGCGACTGGAGGATTCTGTCAATGACCGCATCATCCGGGAGATTAACTCCCAGCTAAGACAAGCGGTTATGTAACCCAGACATAGTGAGTATGTGCTCACTGACAGAACTATTTTCCTCCATCTTACAGCTGAAGAACTTGTCGGAGACTTGATATCTCTCGACCCGGGCATGAGCTTGGAAAACCATTTTCAGCTCTTCGAACATCTCATATGCTCCATGTCTCTCAAAACGCTTTTGGAGCCCCGGCTCTAAGCTGTAAAGCATGCCGCACTGAACAAGGGAGTAGTCGTCAACACGTGTCTGCCAAGCGTTCATAACGTCTTGGTTCTGTGGGACGGGAGCTTCACCTAGCGGTGCTTGTAGGACATAATCTTTCTTGGCAGCTATGAGGATGATCCTCAGGTTTTGGACCCAGTCCGTATAGTTGCTGCCATCGTCTTTCAGCTTGGTTTTCTCTAGGAACGCGTTGAAGTTGAGGACTACGTTGGCCATTTGATCTACAAGACATATTGCAAAGATTTTAGACTAAGTTCATGATAATTAAGTTCATCTAATCAAATTATTAATGAACTCCCACTTAGATTAGACATCCCTCTAGTCATCTAAGTATTACATGATTCGAGTCAACTAGGCCGTGTCCGATCATCACGTGAGACGGACTAGCCAACGTCGGTGAACATCTTCATGTTGATCGTATCTTCTATACGACTCATGCTCGACCTTTCGGTCTTCTGTGTTCCGAGGCCATGTCTGTACATGCTAGGCTCGTCAAGTCAACCTAAGTGTTTGCATGTGTAAATCTGTCTTACACCCGTTGTATGTGAACGTCTGAATAAAACACCCGATCATCACGTGGTGTTTTGAAACAGCGAACTGTCGCAACGGTGCACAGTTAGGGGGAACACTTCTTGAAATTATTGTGAGGGATCATCTTATTTACTACCGTCGTTCTAAGTAAACAAGATGCAAAACATGATAAACATCACATGCAATCAAATAATAAACGTGACATGATATGGCCAATATCACATAGCTCCTTTGATCTCCATCTTGGGGCTCCATGATCATCTTGTCACCGGCTTGACACCATGATCTCCATCATCATGATCTCCATCATCGTGTCTCCATGAAGTTGCTCGCCAACTATTACTTCTACTACTATGGCTAACGCGTTTAGCAATAAAGTAAAGTAATTTACATGGCGTTTCTCAATGACACGCAGGTCATATAAAAGAATAAAGACAACTCCTATGGCTCCTGCCGGTTGTCATACTCATCGACATGCAAGTCGTGATTCCTATTACAATAGCATGAACATCTCATACATCACATATAGATCATTCATCATTCATCACAACTTTGGCCATATCATATCACAAACCACTTGCTGCAAAAACAAGTTAGACGTCCTCTAATTGTTGTTGCAAGTTTTACGTGGCTGAATTAGGGTTCTAGCAAGAACGTCTTCTTACCTACGTTAAAGCCACAACGTGATTTGTCAACTTCTATTTACCCTTCATAAGGACCCTGTTCATCGAATCCGCTCCAACTAAAGTGGGAGAGACAGACACCCGCCAGCCACCTTATGCAACTAGTGCATGTTAGTCGGTGGAACCGGTCTCACGTAAGCGTACGTGTAAGGTTGGTCCGGGCCGCTTCATCCCACAATACCGCTGAAGCAAGAAAAGACTAGTAACGGCAAGAAAGTTGAAAAATCTACGCCCACAACTCATTGTGTTCTACTCGCGCAAGAAGAACTACGCATAGACCTAGCTCATGATGCCACTGTTGGGGAACGTTGCAGAAAACAAAAATTTTCCTACTCGTTTCACCAAGATCATCTAGGAGTTCAACTAGCAACGAGCTATCGGATGCATCTACATACCTTTGTAGATCGTGCACGGAAGCGTTCAAAAGAACGGTGATGAGGTAGTCGTACACGACGTGATCCAAATCACCGATGACCAAGCGCCGAACGGACGGCACCTCCGCGTTCAACACACGTATGGGACGGGAGACGTCTCCTCCTTCTTGATCCAGCAAGGGAGAAGGAGAAGTTGATGAAGATCCAGCAGCACGACGGCGTGGTGGTGGATGCAGGGCGTCACAGTAGCAGGGCTTCGCCCAAGCGCTATGGAGGAGGAGGAGGTGTTGGAGAGGGAGAAGGAGGCAACCAAAGGCGTGTTCTGAAAGCCCTCCTTCCCCCACTATATATAGGAGGGCCAAGGGGGGGCGCCGGCCCTAGGAGATCCAATCTCCTAGGGGGTGCGGCCAAGGGGGAGGAATCCCTCCTCCCCAAGGCACCTAGGAGGTGCCTTCCCCTCCTAGGACTCTTCCTCCTTAAAACCCTAGGCGCATGGGCCTCTTGGGGCTGGTGCCCTTGGCCCATGTAGGCCAAGGCACACCCCCTACAGCCCATGTGGCCCCCCGGGACAGGTGGCCCCACCCGGTGGGCCCCCGGGACCCTTCCGGTGGTCCCGGTACAATACCGATAACCCCGAAACTTGTCCCGATGGCCGAAATAGTACTTCCTATATATAATTCTTTACCTCCGGAACATTCCGGAACTCCTCGTGATGTCTGGGATCTCATCCGGGACTCCGAACAACATTCGGGTTACTGCATATACATATCCCTACAACCCTAGCGTCACCGAACCTTAAGTGTGTAGACCCTACGGGTTCGGGAGACATGTAGACATGACCGAGATCGCTCTCCGGTCAATAACCAACAGCGGGATCTGGATACCCATGTTGGCTCCCACATGCTCCTCGATGATCTCATCGGATGAAACACGATGTCGAGGATTCAAACAACCCCGTATACAATTCCCTTTGTCAATCGGTATGTTACTTGCTCGAGATCCGATCGTCGGTATCCCAATACCTCGTTTAATCTCGTTACCAGCAACTCACTTTACTCGTACCGTAATGCATGATCCCGTGACCAGACACTTGGTCACTCTGAGCTCATTATGATGATGCATTACCGAGTGGGCCCAGTGATACCTCTCCGTCATACGGAGTGACAAATCCCCGTCTTGATCCATGTCAACCCAACAGACACTTTCGGAGATACCCGTAGTATACCTTTATAGTCACCCAGTTACGTTGTGACGTTTGGCACACCCAAAGCACTCCTACGGTATCCGGGAGTTACACGATCTCATGGTCTAAGGAAAAGATACTTGACATTGGAAAACTCTAGCAAACGAACTATACGATCTTGTGCTATGTTTAGGATTGGGTCTTGTCCATCACATCATTCTCCTAATGATGTGATCCCGTTATCAATGACATCCAATGTCCATAGTCAGGAAACCATGACTATCTGTTGATCAACGAGCTAGTCAACTAGAGGCTTACTAGGGACATGTTGGTATCTATTATTCACACGTGTATTACGATTTCCGGATAATACAGTTATAGCATGAATAAAGACAATTATCATGAACAAAGAAATATAATAATAATACTTTTATTATTGCCTCTAGGGCATATTTCCAACAGTTTCATACCCTACCATAATCTCTTCGTTTGTTCTCCGCTATTAGTGACTTTGGAGTGACTCTTTGTTGCATGCTGAGGGATAGTTATTTGATCCAATTATGTTATTATTGTTGAGAGGACTTGCACTAGTGAAAGTATGAACCCTAGGCCTTGTTTCCTAGCATTGCAATACCGTTTACGCTCACTTTTATCATTAGTTACCTTGCTGTTTTTATATTTTCAGATTACAAAAACCTTTATCTACCATCCATATACCACTTGTATCACCATCTCTTCGCCGAACTAGTGCACCTATACAATTTACCATTGTATTGGGTGTGTTGGGGACACAAGAGATCTTTGTTATTTGGTTGCAGGGTTGCTTGAGAGAGACCATCTTCATCCTACACCTCCCACGGATTGATAAACCTTAGGTCATCCACTTGAGGGAAATCTGCTACTGTCCTACAAACCTCTGCACTTGGAGGCCCAACAACGTCTACAAGAAGAAGGTTGTGTAGTAGACATCAAGATCTTTTCTAGCGCCATTGCCGGGGAGGTTAGCGCTTGAAGGTATATCTTTAGATCTTGCAGTCGAGTCTTTTAGTTTCTTGTTTTATCACTAGTTTAGTTTATAAAAGAAAACTATAAAAATGGAATTGAGTTTGTCTCATACGCTTCATCTTTTTAATATCTTTCGTGAGTATGATGGAAAGGATAATTGTGCTCAAGTGCTAGAAGAAGAAATCTATAAAATGTTTGGCACTAAGTATTTGAATGATGAGCATGATTGCAATGTTGTTAGTATGAATTCCTTGAATATCCATGATGCTAATGATATGCAAATCCAGAAGCTTGGGGAAGCTATGTTTGATGAAGATGATATTTTTTGTCCCCCAAGTTTTGATGAGCAAATTTATTATGATGAAAGCATGCCTCCTATCTAAGATGATTATTGTGATGACACGTATGCTTTAAAGAATAATGATAACAATGAAACTTGTCATCTTGATTTCAATTTTCAATCCCATGATAGTTACTTTGTTGAGTTTTCCCCCACTACTATTAATGAGAAGAATTTTGCTTGTGTGGAGAGTAATAAAATTTCTATGCTTATAGATCATGAATAGAATGCTTTAGGTGCTGGTTATATTGTTGAATTAATTCATGATGTTACTGAAAATTATTATGAGGGAGAACATATTCTTGTAGGAATTGCAATAATATCAAGTTTCCCCTCTATGTGCTTAAAATTTTGAAGTTATGCTTGTTTTACCTTCCTATGCAAGTTGATTCTTGTTCCCACAAGTTGTTTGCTCACAAAATCCCTATGCATAGGAAGTGGGTTAGACTTAAATGTGCTAGTCATATTCCTCATGATGCTCTCTTTATGTTTCAGTTCTTATCCTTTATGTGAGCATCATTGAAATCATCATGCCTAGCTAGGGGCATTAAACGATAGCGCTTGTTGGGAGGCAACCAAACTTTATTTTTTTTCCCTTGCTTTTTGCTCCTGTTTAGTAATAAATAATTCATCTAGCCTCTTTTTAGATGTGGTTTTATACTTTTGATTAGTGTTTGTGCCAAGTATAACCTTTGGGAAGACTTGGGGAAAGTCTTGTTGATCATGCTGTAAAAACAGAAACTTTAGCGCTCACGAGAACTGCTGCCATTTTTATTTGGAGAGTTATATTTAGTTAATTCTTTTTGAAGATGATTAATAGATAAATTCCTCACGTCCAGCAGTTTATTTAATAATTTTATGAGTTCCAGAAGTATACGTTTGATCCAGATTACTACAGACTGTTCTGTTTTGTCAGATTCTGTTTTTCATGTGTTGTTTACTTATTTTGATGAATCTATGGCTAGTAAAAGAGTTTATAAACAATAGAGAAGTTGGAATAAAGTAGGTTTAACACCAATATAAATAAATAATGAGTTCATTACAGTACCTTGAAGTGGTGATTTATTTTCTCATACTAACGGAGCTTACGAGTTTTATGTTAAGTTTTGTGTTGTGAAGTTTTCAAGTTTTGGGTAAGGATTCGATGGACTATGGAATAAGGAGTGGCAAGAGCCTAAGATTGGGGATGCACAAGGCACCCCAAGGTAATATTCAAGGATATCCAAGAGCCTAAGCTTGGGGATGCCCCGGAAGGCATCCCCTCCTCCGTCTTCGTTCATCAGTAACTTTACTTGGAGCTATATTTTTATTCACCACATGATATGTGTTTTGCTTGGAGTGCCAATTTATTTTGTTAGGATTTTCTTTCTGTTATTTAGAAAAATGTTTTGCATCTTTTATTTCAATAAAAGTGGCATTGATAGCCTTTACTATGCCTATTTTACAAGTCTTCATGTTGCTGATTGAAAACAGAAAGTTTATCGCTGTTCCAATAATTCCCTAGAAAAGTAAGAATGTGATAAAATGTTGAAACCTTTTGCATATTAAGATCTGATAAATTTACTACAGTGGGAATTTTATTTAATATTTTTTGGAGCTAGGTAAGTATGGATGTTGCTGCATTCTTTACAGACTGTCATGTTTAGGCAGATTGCTGTTATGTTTGCATTGTTTGCATATGTGTGCTTCTTTAATGATTCTATTTGAGGATAGGACTATTAAATATGCAGAGGCATTTAGTATGCAATGTTGAATAATAATTTTAGTGATTTTCTACAGTAGAGTATGATAAGGTTTTTGCAATGGTTTATACTAACTTATCTCACGGGTCCTTGTTGAGTTTTGTGTGGATGAAGCTTTTGAGATTTAGGGAGACCGTGATATGAGAGGAATTAAAGAGACACAAAAGCTCAATCTTTGGGATGCCAAAGGCATCCCAAGATAATATTTCAAGAAGTCTCAAGCATCTAAGCTTGGGGATGCCCCGGTTGGCATCCCACCTTTCTTCTTCAACAACTATCGGTTAGTTTCGGTTGATCCTAAGTTTTTGCTTCTTCGCATGATGTTTACCATTCTTAGAATGCCATTTTATTTTGCTTTGCTTTCTGTTTGAATAAAATACCAAGATCTCAAATTATTAAATGTTAGAGAGTCTTCACATAGTTGCATAATTATTCGACTACTCATTGATCTTCACTTATATCTTTCGGAGTAGTTTGTCATTTGCTCTAGTGCTTCACTTATATCCTTTTAGAGCACGGAGGTGGTTTTAATTTGTAGAAATAGATGAACTCTCATAATTCACTTATATTATTTTGAGAGTCTTAAATAGCATGGTAATTTTCTTAAATAATCCTAATATGCTAGGTATTCAATATTAGTAAAACTTTCATATAAAGTGCATTGAATACTAAGAGAAGTTTGATACTTGATAATTGTTTTGAGATATGGAGATGGTGATATTAGGGTCATGCTAGTTGAGTAGTTGTGAATTTGAGAAATACTTGTGTTGAAGTTTGTGATTCCCGTAGCATGCACGTATGGTGAACCGTTATGTGACGAAGTCGGAGCATGATTTATTTATTGATTGTCTTCCTTATGAGTGGCGGTCGGGGACGAGGGATGGTATTTTCCTACCAATCTATCCCCCTAGGAGCATGCGCGTAGTACTTTGTTTCGATAACTAATAGATTTTTGCAATAAGTATGTGAGTTATTTTATGACTAATGTTGAGTCCATGGATTATACGCACTCTCATCCTTCCACCATTGCTAGCCTCTCTAATACCGCGCACCTTTCGCCGGTATCATATACCCACCATATACCTTCCTCAAAATAGCCACCATACCTACCTATTATGGCATTTCCATAGCCATTCCGAGATATATTGCCATGCAACTTTCCACTGTTCCGTTATTATGACACGCTCCATCATTGTCATATTGCTTTGCATGATCATGTAGTTGACATCATATTTGTGGCAAAGCCACCGTTCATAATTCTTCCATACATGTCACTCATGAGTCATTGCACATCCCGGTACACCGCCGGAGGCATTCATATAGAGTCATATCTTGTTCTAAGTATCGAGTTGTAATTCTTGAGTTGTAAGTAAATAAAAGTGTGATGATCATCATTATTAGAGCATTGTCCCAGTGAGGAAAGGATGATGGAGACTATGATTCCCCCACAAGTCGGGATGAGACTCCGGACGAAAATAAATAAATAAAAGAGGCCAAAGAAGCCCAAATAAAAAAAGAGAAAAGAGGCCATAAAAAATAGGAGAAGGCCCAAATAAAAGAAATGAGAGAAAAAGAGAGAAGGGGCAATGCTACTATCCTTTTACCACACTTGTGCTTCAAAGTAGCACCATGATCTTCATGATAGAGAGTCTCCTATGCTGTCACTTTCATATACTAGTGGTAAATTTTCATTATAGAACTTGGCTTGTATATTCCGATGATGGGCTTCCTCAAAATGCCCTAGGTCTTCGTGAGCAAGCAAGTTGGATGCACACCCACTTAGTTTCTTTTGTTGAGCTTTCATATACTTATAGCTCTAGTGCATCCGTTGCATGGCAATCCCTACTCACTCACATTGATGTCTATTAATGGGCATCTCCATAGCCCGTTGATACACCTAGTTGATGTGAGACTATCTTCTCCCTTTTTGTCTTCTCCACAACCACCATTCTATTCCACCTATATTGCTATGTCCATGGCTCACGCTCATGTATTGCGTGAAGATTGAAAAAGTTTGAGAACATCAAAATTATGAAACAATTGCTTGGCTTGTCATCGGGGTTGTGCATGATTTAAATATTTTGTGTGGTGAAGATGGAGCATAGCCAGACTATATGATTTTGTAGGGATAACTTTCTTTGGCCATGCTATTTTGAGAAGACATAATTACTTTGTTAGTATGCTTGAAGTATTATTATTTTTATGTCAATATTAAACTTTTGTCTTGAATCTTATGGATCTGAATATTCTTGCCACAATAAAGAGAATTACATGGATAAATATGTTAGGTAGCATTCCACATCAAAAATTCTGTTTTTATCATTTACCTACTCGAGGATGAGCAGGAATTAAGCTTGGGGATGATGATACGTCTCCAACGTATCTATAATTTTTTATTGTTCCATGTTATTATATTATCAACTTTGGATGTTTATGGGCTTTATTATACACTTTTATATCATTTTTGGGACTAACCTATTAACCCAGAGCCCAGTGCCAGTTTCTGTTTTTACCTTGTTTTAGAATATCGTAGAAAAGGAAAATCAAACGGAGTCCAATTGACCTGAAACTTCACGGAACTCATTTTTTGACGGAAAGAAGCCCAGAAGACTTGGAGTGCACGTTAGGGGATCTACGAGGAGGCCACGAGGTAGGGGCGTGCCCTCCACCCTCGTGGGCCCCTCGTGGCCCCCTGACGTATTTCTTCCGCCTATATATCTCCATATACCCTAAAACGATGAGAGAGCACAATAGATCGGGAGTTCCGCCGCCAGAAGTCTCCGTAGCCACCGAAAACCAATCTAGACCCGTTCCGGCACCCTGCCGGAGGGGGGCAATCCCTCTCCGGTGGCCATCTTCATCATCCCGGTGCTTTCCATGATGAGGAGGGAGTAGTTCTCCCTCAGGGCTGAGGGTATGTACCAGTAGCTATGTGTTTGATCTCTCTCTCTCTCGTGTTCTTGAGGTGATACGATCTTGATGTATCGCGAGCTTTGCTATTATATTTGGATCCTATGATATTTCTTCCCCCCTCTACTCTCTTGTAATGGATTGAGTTTCCCCTTTGAAGTTATCTTATCGGATTGAGTCTTTAAAGATTTGAGAACACTTGATGTATGTCTTGCCGTGCGTATCTGTGGTGACAATGGGATATCACGTGATTCACTTGATTTATGTTTTGGTGATCAACTTGCGGGTTCCGCCCATGAACCTATGCATAGGGGTTGGCACACGTTTTCTTCATGATTCTCTGGTAGAAACTTTGGGGCACTCTTTGAGGTTCTATGTGTTGGTTGAATAGATGAATCTGAGATTATGTGATGCATATCGTATAATCATACCCACGGATACTTGAGGTGACATTGGAGTATCTAGGTGACATTAGGGTTTTGGTTGATTTGTGCCTTAAGGTGTTATTCTAGTACGAATTCTAGGGTTGTTGTGACACTTATAGGAATAGCCCAACGTATTGATTGGAAATAATAACTTGGAGGTGGTTTCGTACCCTACCATAATCTCTTCGTTTGTTCTCCGCTATTAGTGACTTTGGAGTGACTCTTTGTTGCATGTTGAGGGATAGTTATTTGATCCAACTATGTTATTATTGTTGAGAGGACTTGCACTAGTGAAATTATGAACCCTAGTCCTTGTTTCCTAGCATTGCAATACCGTTTACGCTCACTTTTATCATTAGTTACCTTGCTGTTTTTATATTTTCAGATTACAAAAACCTTTATCTACCATCCATATACCACTTGTATCACCATCTCTTCGCCGAACTAGTGCACCTATACAATTTACCATTGTATTGGGTGTGTTGGGGACACAAGAGACTCTTTGTTATTTGGTTGCAGGGTTGCTTGAGAGAGACCATCTTCATTCTATGCCTCCCACGGGTTGATAAACCTTAGGTCATCCACTTGAGGGAAATTTGCTACTGTCCTACAAACCTCTGCACTTGGAGGCCCAACAATGTCTACAAGAAGAAGGATGTGTAGTAGACATCAGATGATCAGGCAAAGCATTAAGTAATTGGAGAAGCCTCCCCCAAGCTTGCGGGAGACTCTCTTCTTCAATTTGCACAAAATTATATATATCCCTTAAAGCAGCTTGTTTCTTATGAGCAGGGAAATATTCAGTAGAGAAGTAATAAATCATATCCTGGGGACTACGCACACAACCAGGATCAAGAGAATTAAACCATATCTTAGCATCACCCTTTAGTGAGAACGGAAATATTTTAAGGAT
This sequence comes from Triticum urartu, assembly GCF_003073215.2. Classification (NCBI taxonomy): domain Eukaryota; kingdom Viridiplantae; phylum Streptophyta; class Magnoliopsida; order Poales; family Poaceae; genus Triticum; species Triticum urartu. The sequence goes on along the minus strand of NC_053027.1, from coordinate 534,035,673 downwards.
ATAAAAGTAACGAGTTCTCTCATCATTAGTGAACAAGGTGGATATATCATTTAATTTAGTAAGATGTGCCACAACAGTTTCAGATCCATAGCCATGAAAAGGATCAGATTCAACCAAAGTAATTATATCAGGATCAACAGAGAATTCATAATCCTTATCAGTAACACAGATAGGTGAAGTAGCAAAAGCAGGGTCAGGTTTCATTCTAGCATTAAGAGATTGCTGCTTCCATTTAGCTAATAACCTCTTGAGCTCGTATCTATCTTTGCAAGCTAAAATAGCTAGAGAAGCTTCTTTTTCAAAAACATAACCCTCAGGAATAACAGGCAAGTCTTCATCATCACCTTCATCAATATTATCAGACTCAATATTTTCATTCTCTCTAACCCTAGCAAGTTGTTCATCAAGAAATTCACCAAGTGGCACAGTAGTATCAAGCATAGAAGTAGTTTCATCATAAGTATCATGCATAGAAGAAGTGGCATCATCAATAACATGCGACATATCAAAACGAATAGCAGAAGCAGGTTTAGGTGTCGCAAGCTTACTCAAAACAGAAGGTGAATCAAGTGCGGAGCAAGATGGCAGTTCCTTACCTCCCCTCGTAGTTGAGGGATAAATCTTGGTTTTTGGATCTCTCAAGTTCTTCATAATGATAAATAGATATAAATCCCAAGTGACTCAAAGAATAGAGCTATGCTCCCCGGCAACGGTGCCAGAATATAGTCTTGATAACCCACAAGTATAGGGGATCGCAACAGTTTTCGAGGGTAGAGTATTCAACCCAAATTTATTGATTCGACACAAGGGGAGACAAAGAGTATTCTCAAGTATTAGCAGTTGAGTTGTCAATTCAACCACATCTGGAAACTTAGTATCTGCAGCAAAGTGTTTAGTAGCAAAGTAATATGATAGTAGCGGTAACGGTAGCAAAAGTAATGTTTTTGGTATTTTGTAGTGATGATAGCAATAGCAACTGAAAAGTAAATAAGCGAAGAACAATATATGGAAAGCTCGTAGACAATGGATCGGTGATGGAGAATTATGCCGGATGCGGTTCATCGTGTAACAGTCATAACCTAGGGTGACACAGAACTAGCTCCAATTCATCAATGTAATGTAGGCATGTATTCTGAATATAGTCATACATGCTTATGGAAAAGAACTTGCATGACATCTTTTGTCCTACGCTCCCGTGGCAGCGGGGTCCTAATGGAAACTAAGGGATATTAAGGCCTCCTTTTAATAGAGTACCGGACCAAAGCATTAACACATAGTGAATACATGAACTCCTCAAACTACGGTCATTACCGGTAAGTATCCCGATTATTGTCACCTCGGGGTTAACGGATCATAACACATAATAGGTGACTATAGACTTGCAAGATAGGATCAAGAACTCTCATATATTGATGAAAACATAATAGGTTCATATCTGAAATCATGGCACTCGGGCCCTAGTGACAAGCATTAAGCATAGCAAAGTCATAGCAACATCAATCTCAGAACATAGTGGATACTAGGGATCAAACACTAACAAAACTAACTCGATTACATGATAGATCTCATCCAACCCATCACCGTCCAGCAAGCCTATGATGGAATTACTCACGCATGGCGATGAGCATCATGAAATTGGTGATGGAGGATGGTTGATGATGACGATGGCGACGGATTCCCCTCTCCGAAGCCCCAAACGGTCTCCAGATCAGCCCTCCCGAGAGGTTTTAGGGCTTGGCGGCGGCTCTGTATCGTAAAACGCGATGAATCCTTCTCCGTGATTTTTTTTTCTCCCCGAAACCAAATATATAGAGTTGGAGTTGAGGTCGGAGGAGCTCCAGGGGGCCCACGAGGTAGGGGGCGCGCCCCCACCCTCGTGGACAGGTGGTGGGCTCCTGGCCTTCATCTTTTTCAAGGATTTTTATTATTATTTCTGAATAGATGTTCCGTGAAGTTTCAAGTCATTCCGAGAACTTTTGTTTCTGCACATAAATAACACCATAGCAATTCTGATGAAAACAGCGTCAATCCGGGTTAGTTCCATTCAAATCATGCAAGTTAGAGTCCAAAACAAGGGCAAAAGTGTTTGGAAAAGTAGATACGACGGAGACGTATCAAGTTTCTGGTCCGGCAAGGGGCCCGCTCTCTTGGGTTGATTTTCCTCCCCTCCCTGGCATTGTTGTTGGGCCGACTCCTGTGGCTCGTGGTGGGCTTGTGGGTCAGCCCGTCCTCCCCTCTTCTACTAGCCCGGCTGTGCGGAGCTACTTATGGATTTGTAAGGGTTTGCTTATCCCTGCCCCTAGGATTTCTGTCTTCCAGATCTGACATGCGTTGTCATTCTCTCCCTATCCATCATCTCATTCGATCCACTCCCCCTCCCATCTCTCTCTTGTTTGTGGAGGCGGTCTCCATGGAAAAATCTCATGGTTCCTCTAGCGAGGTTGTGTCGGGCGGCAAGCACCATTGTGAGGGTTCGGTAGAGGCTGCTTCTGATTTGGAGTACGAAGCTGCTCTTCTCTCAAAGCTCGAAGCGGAGCACAGCCAGCGCAAGCAGGTGGCTCTTGATCGCGGGGCTTGGGCGGTTGGCCCGGAGTGGCTGCAACGGCAGGAACATGCTCGCTTTTCGGCGGCTTCGACGGTGGTGGCTGTGGGCTCTGGTGCGGGGCTGGTGCAGGCCTCTTCGCCTGATGGGTGGGGCTCTGCGGTGTTGGATACCTGGGAGGCTACAGCGTCTGGCTCTGCTGCTAGTTCGACTGTTCCCAGCTCTGATCCACCGCTGGGTCCCGCAGCGCCCCCGCGTCCTATCGCCCGCTCGGGTGGTGCTGGATCTAGGAATGGCAGGCGGGTCTATGGTGGAAGCAGCGGCGGAGGACGGCAATACCAGCACGGTCGGTATGGTTCTTCCTGTTGGGAAACGTAGTAATTTCAAAAAATATCCTACACACATGCAAGATCATGGTGATGCACAGCAACGAGAGGGGAGAGTGTTGTCCACGTACCCTCGTAGACCGAAAGCGGAAGCGTTAGCACAACGCGGTTGATGTAGTCGTACGTCTTCACGATCCGGCCGATCAAGTACCGAACGCACGGCACCTCTGAGTTCAGCACACGTTCAGCCCGATGACGTCCCTCGAACTCCGATCCAGCCGAGTGTTGAGGGAGAGTTTTGTCAGCACGACGGCGTGGTGACGATGATGATGTTCTACCGACGCAGGGCTTCGCCTAAGCACCGCTACAGTATTATCGAGGTGGACTATGGTGGAGGGGGGCACTGCACACGGCTAAAAGATCAAATGATCAATTGTTGTGTCTCTAGGGTGCCCCCTGCCCTCGTATATAAAAGAGCAAGGGGGGTGCGGCCGGCCAGGAGAGGGGCGCGCCAAGAGGAGTCCTACTCCCACCGGGAGTAGGACTCCCTCCCTTTTCCTAGTTGGATTAGGACTTGGGCGGAAAGAGGTGGAGGGGAAGAAGGAAAGGGGGGGCGCCACCCCCCTCTCCTTGTCCTATTCGAACTAGGGGGGAGGGGCGCGTGGCCCTTGCCCTGGCCGCCTCTCCTCTCTTTCACTAAGGCCCACTATGGCCCATTAACTTCCCGGGGAGTTCCGGTAACCTCCCGGTACTCCGGTAAAATCCCGATTTCACCCGGAACACTTCCGATATCCAAACATAGGCTTCCAATATATCCATCTTCATGTCTCGGCCATTTCGAGACTCCTCGTCATGTCCGTGATCACATCTCGGACTCCGAACAACCTTCGGTACATCAAAACATATAAACTCATAATATAACTGTCATCGAAACGTTAAGCGTGCGGACCCTACGGGTTCGAGAACTATGTAGACATGACCGAGACACGTCTCCGGTCAATAAACAATAGCGGAACCTGGATGCTCATATCGGCTCCCACATATTCTACGAAGATCTTTATCGGTCAGACCGCATAACAACATACGTTGTTCCCTTTGTCATCGGTGTGTTACTTGCACGAGATTTGATCGTCGGTATCTCAATACCTAGTTCAATCTCGTTACCAGCAAGTCTCTTTACTCGTTTCGTAATACATCATTCCGCAACTAACTCATTAGTTGCAATGCTTGCAAGGCTTAAGTGATGTGCATTACCGAGAGGGCCCAGAGATACCTCTCCGACAATCGGAGTGACAAATCCTAATCTCGAAATACGCCAACCCAACAAGTACCTTCGGAAACACCTGTAGAGCACCTTTATAATCACCCAGTTACGTTGTGACGTTTGCTAGCACACAAAGTGTTCCTCCGGTAAACGGGAGTTGCATAATCTCATAGTCATAGGAACATGTATAAGTCATGAAGAAAGCAATAGCAACATACTAAATGATCGGGTGCTAAGCTAACGGAATGGGTCAAGTCAATCACATCATTCTCCTAATGATGTGATCCCATTAATCAAATGACAACCCATGTCAATGGCTAGGAAACTTAACCATCTTTGATCAACGAGCTAGTCAAGTAGAGGCATACTAGTGACATACTGTTTGTCTATGTATTCACATATGTATTATGTTTCCGGTTAATACAGTTCTAGCATGAATAATAAACATTTATCATGATATAAGGAAATAAATAATAACTTTATTATTGCCTCTAGGGCATATTTCCTTCACTTCCTATCCCTACAAGGTGCACAAGGTCACTCCTTCGAATCCCGGTTCCTCCTCTCTTGCCGCTGGTGATGGCATCCTCCCTCCTCCTCCTCCCCTTCTGCATGGTTCAATCCCCCCTTCTGTTGGGGAACGTTGCAAAAAACAAAAAATTTCCTACTCGTTTCACCAAGATCATCTAGGAGTTCATCTAGCAACGAGTCAACGGATGCATCTACATACCTTTGTAGATGGCGCACGGAAGCGTTCAAAGGAACGGTGATGATGTAGTCGTACTCGACGTGATCCAAATCACCGATGACCAGCGCCGAACGGACGGCACCTCCGCGTTCAACACACGTACGGGACGGGAGACGTCTCCTCCTTCTTGATCCAGCAAGGGGGAAGGAGAGGTTGATGAAGATCCAGCAGCACGACGGCGTGGTGGTGGATGCAGGGCGTCACGGAAGCAGGGCTTCGCCTATACTGCGAAAAGGAGACGTAACGGGGAGAGAGGGAGGCGCCAGGGGCTGGTGTGAAATCCCTCCTCTCCCCCCACTATATATAGGGGTGCCATGGGGGGGGCGCCGGCCCTAGTAGATGAGATCTACTAGGGGGGGCGGCGGCCAAGGGGAGGATTCCCTCCCCCCCAAGGCACCTAGGGGTGCCTTCCACCACATGGACTCTTCCATGGTGGAACCCTAGGCGCATGGGCCTATAGGGGCTGGCGCCCCAGCCCACTATGGGCTGGGTTCCATCCTATTTCAGCCCATGGGGCCCTCCGGGATAGGTGGCCCCACCCGGTGGACCCCCGGGACCCTTCCGGTGGTCCCGGTACAATACCGATAACCCCGAAACTCGTCCCGATGCCCGAAACAGCACTTCCTATATATAATTCTTTACCTCCGGACCATTCCGGAACTCCTCGTGACGTCCGGGATCTCATCCGGGACTCCGAACAACATTCGGGTTTCTGCATATACATATCTTCACAACCCTAGCGTCACCGAACCTTAAGTGTGTAGACCCTACGGGTTCGGGAGACAAGCAGACATGACCGAGACGACTCTCCGGTCAATAACCAACAGCGGGATCTGGATACCCATGTTGGCTCCCACATGCTCCACGATGATTTCATCGGATGAACCACGATGTCGAGGATTCAATCAACCCCGTATGCAATTCCCTTTGTCAATCGATATGTTACTTGCCCGAGATTCGATCGTCGGTATCCCAATACCTCGTTCAATCTCGTTACCGGCAAGTTAATTTACTCGTACCGTAATGCATGATCCCGTGACCAGACACTTGGTCACTTTGAGCTCATTATGATGATGCATTACCGAGTGGGCCCAGTGATACCTCTCCGTCATACGGAGTGACAAATCCCAGTCTTGATCCATGTCACCCAACAGACACTTTCGGAGATACCCGTAGTCTACCTTTATAGTCACCCAGTTACGTTGTGACGTTTGGTATACCCAAAGCACTCCTACGGTATCCGGGAGTTACACGATCTCATGGTCTAAGGAAAAGATACTTGACATTGGAAAACTCTAGCAAACGAACTATACGATCTTGTGCTATGTTTAGGATTGGGTCTTGTCCATCACCATTCTCCTAATGATGTGATCTCGTTATCAATGACATCCAATGTCCATAGTCAGGAAACCATGACTATCTGTTGATCAACGAGCTAGTCAACTAGAGGCTTACTAGGGACATGTTGGTGTCTGTTATTCACACATGTATTACGATTTCCGGATAATACACAATTATAGCATGAATAAAGACAATTATCATGAACAAGGAAATATAATAATAATGCTTTTATTATTGCCTCTAGGGCATATTTCCAACACTCCTCATCTGGTCCTTCTTCTACACTCACCTGCTTTGCTTGCCATCGACTGGGGCACTTCCAATTCCGATGCACCTTCCCCCCATTTTGCCTCATCTGTCGGGCCGAGGGCCATCTTATTGTGGATTGCCAGAACCGCTGCAACCCGCCGGCCTTCAAGCACTTTGGCCTTGGTCTTCCGGGTTGTTCCTTCTTTGCTTTTGGAAGGTGGTCTGGTTATGGCTGTTCTGGCGTCTGCTCTTTCCAACGTTGCCATCATATCTGTGAAATCCCAAGTAATCTCCTGCCAAGTCATCATGGATGAGCTCAAAGAGTGGGGGCTTGAGGGATGGGACTGGCAAGTTTAGCGGGTTTCTGAGTCGGAATTTACAATTGTCTTCCATCTAAGGAAAGTTTGAAAATGGTTTCTTCTTGCACTAGTTTCACTTTGCCCCTCAATCAGATTGTGGTCTCTGTCAAAGCGACGGAGGATGGCGCTCGGGTTGTAGTTTCTCTATCAGATGTTTGGGTTATGTTGGATGATTTTCCATCAGGGCTCCGCACCTCTCCGTTCCTGATGGAGTTTGGTGAACTGGTTGGTAAGCCAATTGAGGTTCATCTATCTTCTCTTGATCATCTTGGCCTTGCTCGTATGAAGATTTGGTGTCTGGATCCGGCTCATGTTCATGGCTCTATTGATGTCCCCTCTGCAAGTTCCTATCGGATCCGTGTCCAGTCGAAGGTTAGGCGGCCCAGCAGGCACCCCCACCACCTCTTCCCAATCATTCTCCTCCTGCACCACGTGATGACGACGCCCATGGTGATAGCAATGCCATGGGTGATTCTGCAGCCCCATTTACCAACTCTGAATGGGAGGGCCTGGGTTCCAAGGTTTGTGGCATGTTTAAATCAAGTGCTTCTACTAGCGGAGCGACCGAGAGGATGGCGCCCCAGCCTTCTGATGTTTCTGCTTCTGAGAGTGCCCCTGTGGACCATGTTGTTTCTGCAGAGAAGGGTTTAGGCCCTCTGTTATCGGTGGTGTACCCTGCCTCTCCCTCGCTTTCTGGGATTGTGGATGTGCCTCCTTCACCTGTCCCGTCCGCCTTGTGCCCTATTAGCAAGAAGAAGAAGTCCATTGTTAAGAAGTTCTCTACCAAGAGTTGGGCCTCGTCGGGTTCAAAGCAGTTGGCGGCTGGTTTTTGTAAACGATTGGATGCAGATTTGGGTCCGGCGGTAGCTGGTGTCTCCACTGGAGCTGCGTCATCGCCGTCGGCGTGCTCCTTCCCGCTCCGTTCTCCGGTGTCCACCACTCGCAAGTGCAGATGAAGATATGTTGCCACCAATTCCTTAAAATATAATGAATAACTTTGTAACTTTCATTTAGAATAAATATACTTGTTGAAGCAATTCTTACCCAGAACAAAGATAATGGTAGCTTATGGGTGATATCTTGAACCACCACCCTTAGAATCCATAACATTCACTCGGACACAATAATGGCATGTCGCAATAAGATAATTTCCTACTATTTTCCGTTACAAAAAATGGCCTACTTATAGAAATATGGTCATGGAAAATCACAAAATGAGCTCATCTCTACACATGATGATTTTTGGATAAAATCAATGGCACACCAGAGGTCACCGATTTTCATCTCTATATATGATATTATTCAAAAAGGTTGGAAATCAAGTTCTTAGTGATAGTTGTGTCAAACAATTTTTTGATAGCATCACTTAGAAAGAAGGGATAGATGGATATAACATTAACATTCATATAAGTGTACACGCAAAATTATGTCTGCCAGGTTGCTTGGCCCATCTAATTTGATGCATATGATGGCTAGCACAAAATTGGTCATTCGCATGCTTAACCTGAAAAAATAAATGCAGTGTAGATGGCCTAAATATAAAACACCTTTAAAGCCCTCCAGAAATGCCTATGGGATTATTGTCAATGCCGGCCCTCCCAAACATAGTCAAGAAGTAATTACTTTCATTGTAAATAAGAAATAGTTTGTTGCAAGCAATATTTGATATAATAAAGTAATTAATCATCGGACAGGAAAAGGAAACATAAAAAAAAGTGTTGAAAACTGAAAATTGCACTCATAATGGTGCACCTTCTCATCAATTGTGGTAAATCAATTGCAAAATCAAGAAACATTGCTTTAGATTCACACTTTCAAAATGCGGTGACTTCTGAGTATCAAACTCAGACCTTCACTTGAGGAGCTGCAAAATCTGTCTCTATTTGTTTGGCACGTTCCTCTAAGTGAATAAATGACAATACAAAGAACTTCATGACATGCTCAAAATGCTGGACCGTCGGACTTGGCAGGTATAGAAACAGTCAAAAAACAAACAAGACCTGCAACAACCAAAGGAAGCATGAAACCATAAAGAAATCCCAAACTGATTATCACAGTATTATTCAAACCTTATATAGGACGAAAGTTCAGATTAGTGTGCTTCATCGACTGATATTATAATATAGTAGACGGAGCGACATTTTGTATAACTATAACAAATAGTTCCCAGTCAAGGCACAAACCACCGAACCAAAACAATGGGGACAATTTGTAGGCTAAAATAGATGACGACAGTTCCCTTCGAGCAGGTGGTCTGTATATGTAACCAAGCTTCAATTCTAGAGATTCTTATATGAAATGCTGCTACAGCCTACAGCAAGGAATCATATGCCTACAGCAAGGAATCATATGCATGTCATTGTCAGCCCAACAAGCTACCGTAGCTCGTCCAGCCATCATGCCTCGAGCAGCAATACTTCCATCAACAAACTCACATAATCAACAACAAAATCACACATCTAGCTTCCTGCCTTCGAATATACTAGAATGTGACACGCTTTTGCTGCGTCGTCCTTCACTCATTGGCTAAGTCTTATATTTTTATTTTGTACGAAGTCTTTTTACGGTTAGTTGGCTCGCTCTTATCAACAATTTCAGCTGTTGGAGCTCAAGACCGATGAGCAACCGCTCGATGAACGTCATGAATGATGACACACGCTTGAGCGGTCACACCTGAGTTGCTTAGGTCGTCGATGCTCCCTCTGCAACCCGGATCCAAGAGAGGAGGAGAGTTGGAGCAAGGAGACAAGGCGAGCAGTAGGACGTCGCCTTCGTCCCTGTAATCTGGATCCGTGTAGAAGGGGTTGGCGGCAGCTACACAGGATCAAAGAGGGGAATGGGCCAAAATATCGAACGGACTCAAGTGGACCTACAACCGAGCTTCTCAGGGTGCCGGTCAGCCTTTGGGTGACAGTCGCGGAGGAGCAGATCCACCGTCGATTCACGATGAAGGTCGGATGGCCAAAAAAACGTGTTTGTCTGCGCTTCCACTTGAACTGCTTTTCTTTTAGATTATAAATTCACCTAGTGACCGAAAAGTCAGTATTTTGGTGAGTTCAAAGGGTTCTCGTACTGTGTGAAAGGTCACATGAGAGTGAGCTGTTTTTTCTAAAATACTCCCTCTGTCTCAAAATATAAAAAAAATATTAACACTACACTAGTGTCAAAAACGTTTTTATATTATGGGATATAGGGAGTATATTTTGAGGCTAGAGTGAGCTGCACCAACGACCTGACTGTTAACCACTTGGGCGTTGGGCCTGAGAAAGAGAGTGGGCCGTTAGGCGTGTGTGGGCTGGTAGCTCTTCTCCTTTACTTCTCTCTCCGTATAGGAGGAAATGCCGGGGATTCAGCCAGTCCTTCTTGAACTCTCCAGATCCCAGCCTTCATTGCTATCCTGCCAACCCCAAATCCCCAGTTCCGCCGAGGTTCCCACGCCCAATCTGGTGCGTAGCAGCGTCCGCCGGCGATGGGCGGCAAGAGGAAGAGCACCGCGGACGTGAAGACGCCGCCGACAGTGGGCCGGCGGCCGGGCCGCCCGAGGAAGAACACGCCGCCGGAGGCGATCCGGCGCCCGGGCCGCCCGAGGAAGAGCGAGCCGGGCGTCGAGGTGCCGCTGGCACGCAGCCCGGTCCCGGCCCAGACGCTGCCGTCGCCCAGATCCGAGCGCGAGGAGCAGGCGAACGGCGGGCTGCTGGAGCTCGCGCGCGGCGCGGCGGCCATAGCCGCGGCGGAGGAGGAGGAGGAGCAGGTCAGGATGCGCTGCGACCTCTGCCATGGCCCCCTCAGGCCCCCCATCTACCAGGTAATCGAACGAGGCGCCCAAACATTTCCCCTTTCAAGCCGCCTGCCTTGGTCATGGCCAAGATTTGATTGATTGATGAGTTTGTGTCGCGCCGGCCGCAGTGCACCAGCGTGCAGCACGTCGCGTGCCGCGACTGCGGCGCCGGCGAGTGCCGCCCGTGCGGCGGGGACCCGGCCGCCGTCTTCGTCCACAACGCCCAGCTGGACGCCCTCTTCGGCTACATCAGGGTGCCGTGCCCGTTCCGCAAGTTCGGGTGCGCCAGCTCCGTCGCCTACCGCGACCTGGCGGCGCACGAGACTGCGTGCGCGTGGGCTCCCTGCGCTTGCGCGGAGTGCGGGTACAAGGGGCCCCCGTCGGGCCTCCTGCGTCATCTCACGGAGTTGTCCGGCCGGCACGCCTGGACCGCCCATAGGATCACCTACGGGATGGACCACCGGTTCGCCGTCCCTGTGCCGGAGTCGTCGGAGCAGCAGTGCGAGGACCGCGGCCTCCTGATCGCGGAGGACGGCGCCGTGTTCCTCGTGGCCGTGGGGGGCGCCGGCGGCGTCCGCCGCGTCACTGTGGTGTGCGTTAGGGGTAACGTTGGCACCGGGCCTGTGTACAGCTCCTCCGTCGAGGTGGCTGGCCCAGACGAGGCGCGCCGGCTGAAGCTTGAGAAGAAGGTGGCGGCGAGCTGCTCGGCCCCCGTCGAGTTCGATGTGTTGGCGCAGCCGGAGTGCGACACGGTCCCCGTGTATCCGGAGATGCTGCACGGGGAGGAGCTCCATCTGTGCATCCGTATCGGCAAGACGAAGATCATCTGTTCCTGAACCCAAGAGAAGCATCAGCAATGTAGCCCTGGAGACATATGTCTTCTCTAGTCTCGTTGAAGTATTGGATTGCCTTAGCAATGTAGTCCTGAAGACATATGTGTCTCCTCTAGTCTCGTTGAAGTATTGGATTACCTTTGTTTACCTGGCTTAGGTATGGTGGTAAGTTGCTTCCAGTCTCTCAAATATTCAGGGTTCAGTTGAGAACTGGGGTTTGGTGTTCAAGGTGACTTGGTTCGGTTGAATCTATCCGTGAAATTTGGTGTTTGATTGGAGTTGCAGTAGATAAATTCCTCTTATTATTCCAAAATCGAGTATTTGGAATGATACTTGTTTGCAATGTTGGTTCTGTTGAATTATCTGTCCCTGAAATTTGGTGTTTGATTGGAGTTGCAGCCGATAATTTCCTCTTATCATTCCAAAGTGGAGTATTTTGGAATGATGCTTGTTTGCAATGTTTATTCTTTCAATCTGCTTGGATTTGTTCTCTTCTTTGTGCTTGGAGGTTGAGGACTCGCTGCTTCTGTCTACTGTAATAATCGCAGGGTTTGGGGGTTGTGTGCTAAGTTGAGTGATGCAGATTGGAGGTCGGTGTTTCTTTTCATCTAATTTTGTTGACACGAAACAGTAGAGCATAGCTCTACTCCGTTTTTTATAAATTGTAGAAGTTCCAGAATATACAAGATGACTTAAGGCAAGCCAAAGAATCTAGCGAATAAGAAAAGGAAAAAATGTATACACAAAAGGAGAGTTAAACTAGTTGTTGAGCAATAACTTAATCCAACTAAAGTGAGCTCAAGAAGATATATGTGCTTCCATTGTTGTTTCTAGACATCCAGATTGCTCAAGCAGCAAGGATAATGATTTCCATATAGAAAGGAACATTGAGTTTGCAATTCAAATCTTCAAAAGCTGTTAAAAGGGGTATTTTATGTAAACTTGATGGAATAGATAAGCACTCTGAGCATTTTGGGCTCACTGCTGCTGATAGACAGAAGCAAGAATTGAAATGGCTTCGGAGCTCTAAAGAGGAGGGAATTGCACAAACCACCACTTATTGGGGCTGGTGTTGCACAAAACACCTATTATACGAGTTTGTTGCGGAAAATACCACATATTGGTGTAATACGTTGCAGATAGGTCTAATCTAGTATTTGGATGCATTGACATAATTACTGACAAATGGGTCCCGCTTCTAAGTGCACGCGTGACAATAAAACCCGGCCACATCAGCCAATGTATATTAGAGGAAAATACCACATATTGGTGTAATACGTTGCAGATAGGTCTAATCTAGTATTTGGATGCATTGACATAATTACTGACAAATGGGTCCTGCTTCTAAGTGCACGCGTGACAATAAAACCCGGCCACATCAGCCAATGTATATTAGACCAAGAAGTGAAAAGACCAGAGTCAAAAAAACAGTTTAATAAGTGGGCTGGAAGCCGACTCACAAAAATAGATGGGCTGAAAGCCGATGTCGATGAAACAAGACACAACCATCTCGTACATAGTGGCTCGAGCAAAGAGGGACGCAGATTTTTAGAGCACTTGCACCCATGCCCTGCTATTCTGGTCCTCCAATATTGCTTTAAGATCTGTGCGAGACAACTAAATTTGTATATGCATTTTTTCTCTTTCGTTTCTCTCATATAGAGTTGAACTTCAAACTTTGCAGCGCAGCAAAACTTACTAACTATAATGTGAGATAAAAATTTCAGAATTTTTCGTCCAACATAAATACTAAAAAATATATATATTAATCAAATAAAACTTATTTTTTATATTTATGTTGAGCGGAAAAATCTAAAAAAACTATCCTAGATTTTAGCTAGAAAGTTTTACTGTTCTGCAAAGGTTTTAACTTGAAGACATGTTCTATGTGATATAAACAAAAAAGATAAATGTACTTGCACGGATCTTGATAGGAAGAATGGATGGCTAGATAAGAGGAGCCTAGGTGTAGGTGCTCTAAAATATATTTTCGGAGCAGAGAGGAACGACCTAGCACAGAGTTTCCGCATGGGAACAGCAAGCGGCGGCGACCATCCCATCAGTGGTGATGGAGCCGTTACCCAATCGTCGGGTAAGCACCCCCCCCCCCCCCCCCCCCTCTCACCTGAGCTATGCTCGTCTTCTCCCCTACCTTCCTAGGTCTTCTTCTCCCTCATGAAACCCTTACATTTTGGGGGATAAATTTTGCCGTTGATCGACATATTTTTGTTTAGGATCCTATTTTTTGGGACGTTTGTGTTGTTATTACTTAGGTTCTGCGCTTGATTTTTGACATGTGTTTAAGGCCTTGTCCCTTGTCTCGGTATAAATTTTGTTTCAGCAACATATCTGATTATTATCCTTTATCCAACTTTCATGCCAGCTACTTGATGCTAAAATCTAATGGGAACAATATCTACCATGTTTTTGTGTTGGTGATCTCATGCCGAACTTGCTTCATTTAAATTTGGGTTCAAAAGTTAACAATTTTAGAAAAGTGTGGATTTTTTTGACATTTTCAGAAAAATGTGAAATAATTTTAGTAAATACTACATATATTCAATACTAATCTAGGAAAGTTTCGGCTCAACTGGACCACAGGTTTTGGAGATAATGACAGTCTAATATGTTGGCTGATGTGGCCGGTTTTATTGCCACATGTGCACTTACGAGCGGGACCCATTTGTCAGTAATTATGTCAATGCATCCAAATACTAGATTAGACCTATCTGCTGTTGGGTTTCGTAGTAATTTCAAAAAAATTCCTACGCACACGCAAGATCATGTGATGTATAGCAACGAGAGGGGAGAGTGTTGTCTACGTACCCAACGCAAACCGACTGCGGAAGCGCTGACACGACGTAGAGGAAGTAGTCGTACGTCTTCACGATCCAACCGATCAAGCACCGAAACTACGGCACCTCCGAGTTCGAGCACACGTTCAGCTCGATGACGATCCCCGGACTCCGATCCAGCAAAGTGTCGGGGAAAAGTTTCGTCAGCACGACGGCGTGGTGACGATCTTGATGAACTACAGCACCAGGGCTTCGCCTAAACTCCGCTACAGTATTATCGAGGTATATGGTGGCAGGGGGCACCGCACATGGCTAAGGAATAGATCACGTGGATCAACTTGTATGTTCTAGGGTGCCTCTACCTCAGTATATAAAGGAGCCAAGGGGGGAGGGTGTTGGGGAACGTAGCAGAAATTCAAAATTTTCCTACGTGTCATCAAGATCTATCTATGGAGAAACCAGCAACGAGGGGAAGGAGAGTGCATCTACATACCCTTGTAGATCGCTAAGCGGAAGCGTTCAAGTGAACGGGGTTGATGGAGTCGTACTCGTCGTGATTCAAATCACCGATGATCCTAGCGCCGAACGGACGGCACCTCCGCGTTCAACACACGTACGGAACGGAGACGTCTCCCATGCCTTGATCCAGCAAGGAGGAGGGAGAGGTTGATGGAGATCCAGCAGCACGACGGCGTGGTGGAAGTAGCGGGATTCCAACAGGGCTTCGCTAAGCGCTGCGGAGGAGGAAGATGTGTCACGGGAGGGAGAGGGAGGCGCCAGGCCTTAGGTATCTTTGCTCCTCCTTTTCCCCACTATATATAGGGCCAAGGGAGAGGGGGAGGCGCAGCCCTTGCCCCTTCCTCCAAGGAAGGGTGCGGCCAAGGGTGGGGAGGAGTCCATCCTCCCCAAGGCACCTCGGAGGTGCCTTCTCCCTTTAGGACTCTCCCCTTTTTCTCTTCTCTTGGCGCATGGGCCTCTTGGGGCTGGTGCCCTTGGCCCATATAGGCCAAGGCACACCCCCTACAGCCCATGTGGCCCCCCGGGGCAGGTGGCCCCACCCGGTGGACCCCCGGGACCCTTCCGGTGGTCCCGGTACAATACCGAACCCCGAAACTCTTCCGGTGACCAAAACAGGACTTCCCATATATAAATCTTTACCTCCGTACCATTTCGGAACTCCTCGTGATGTCCGGGATCTCATCCGGGACTCCGAACAACATTCGGTAACCGCATACAATTCCTTTGTAACCCTAGCGTCACCGAACCTTAAGTGTGTAGACCCTACGGGTTCGGGAGACAGGCAGACATGACCGAGACGTTCTCCGGTCAATAACCAACAGCGGGATCTGGATACCCATGTTGGCTCCCACATGTTCCACGATGATCTCATCGGATGAACCACTATGTCAAGGACTTAATCAATCCCGTATACAATTCACTTTGTCTATCGGTATGTACTTGCCCGAGATTCGATCGTCGGTATCCTATACCTTGTTCAATCTCGTTACCGGCAAGTCTCTTTACTCGTTCCGTAACACATCATCCCGTGATCAACTCCTTGATCACATTGTGCACATTATGATGATGTCCTACCGAGTGGTCCCAGAGATACCTCTCCGTTTACACGGAGTGACAAATCCCACTCTCGATTCGTGCCAACCCAACAGACACTTTCAGAGATACCTGTAATGTACCTTTATAGCCACCCAGTTATGTTGTGATGTTTGATACACCCAAAGAACTCCTACGGTCTCCGGGAGTTGCACAATCTCATGGTCTAAGGAAATGATACTTGACATTAGAAAAGCTTTAGCATACGAACTACACGATCTTTGGTGCTATGCTTAGGATTGGGTCTTGTCCATCACATCATTCTCCTAATGATGTGATCCCGTTATCAACGACATCCAATGTCCATGGTTAGGAAACTGTAACCATCTATTGATCAACGAGCTAGTCAACTAGAGGCTTACTAGGGACATGGTGTTGTCTATGTATCCACACATGTATCTGAGTTTCCTATCAATACAATTATAGCATGGATAATAAACGATTATCATGAACAAGGAAATATAATAATAATCAATTTATTATTGCCTCTAGGGCATATTTCCAACAGTCTCCCACTTGCACTAGAGTCAATAATCTTAGTTCACATCGCAATGTGATTAACATTCACAGGTCACATCGCCATGTGACCAACATCCAAAGAGTTTACTAGAGTTAGTAGTCTAGTTCACATCACTATGTGATTAACACTCAATGAGTTTTAGGTTTGATCATGTTGCTTGTGAGAGAGGTTTTAGTCAACGGGTCTGAACCTTTCAGATCCGTGTGTGCTTTACAAATCTCTATGTCATCTCCTAGATGCAGCTATCACGCTCTATTTGGAGCTAATCCAAATAACTGTTCTACTTGGAGCTATTCTAAATTGTTGCTCCATTATATGCATCCGGTATCTCTACTCAGAGCTATCCGGATAGGTGTTAAGCTTGCATCGATGTAACCCTTTACGACGAACTCTTTTACCACCTCCATAATCGAGAAAAATTCCTTAGTCCACTAGTTACTAAGGATAACTTTGACCGCTGTACTGTGATCCATTCTTGGATCACTCTTGTACCCCTTGACTGACTCATGGCAAGGCACACTTCAGATGCGGTACACAGCACAGCATACTGTAGAGCCTATGTCTTAAGCATAGGGGACGACCTTCGTCCTTTCTCTTTATTCTACCGTGGTCGAGCTTTAAGTCTTAACTTCATACCTTATAACTCAGGCAAGAACTCCTTCTTTGACTGATCCATCTTGAACACCTTCAAGATCATGTCAAGGTATGTGCTCATTTGAAAGTACTTTTAAGCGTTTTGATCTATCCTTATAGATCTTGATGCTCAATGTTCAAGTAGCTTAATCCAGGCTTTCCATTGAAAAACACTTTCCAAATAACCCTATATGCTTTCCAGAAATTCTACATCATTTCTGATCCATAACATATACTCATCAGAAATTCCATAGTGCTCCCACTCACTTCTTTGGAAATACCAGTTTCTCATAAACTTTGTATACACCCAAAATCTTTGATCATCTCATCAAAGCATACATTCCAACTCCGAGATGCTTACTCCAGTCCTCAGAAGGATTGCTGGAGCTTTGCATACTTATTAGCATCTTTCAGGATTGACAAAACCTTCCGGTTGTATCACATACAACCTTTCCTCAAGAAAATTGTCAAGGAAACAATGTTTTGACATCCTATCTGCAAGATTTCATAAATAATGCAGTAATCGCTAATATAATTCCAACAGACTCTTAGCATCGCTACGAGTGAGAAAGTCTCACCGTAGTCAACTCCTTGAACTTGTCGGAAAACATCTTAACGACAAGTCGAGCTTTCTTAACGGTGATATTTACCATCATTGTCCATCTTCCTTTTAAAATCCATCTGTACCTAACAGCCTTACGACCATCAAGTAGTTCTTCCAAAGTCTACACTTTGTTTTCATATATGGATCCTCTCTCGGATTATATGGTCTCAAGCCATTTATCGGAATCCGGGCCCACCATCGCTTCTCCATAGCTCATAGGTTCATTGTTGTCTAGCAACATGACTTCCAAGACAGGACTACGTACCACTCTGAAGTAGTACGCATCCTTGTCATCCCACGAGGTTTGGGAGTGACTTGATCCGAAGTTTCATGATCACTATCATAAGCTTCCACTTCAATTGGTGTAGGTGCCACAGGAACAACTCTTTGTGCCCTGCTATACACTGGTTGAAGTGACGGTTCAATAACCTCGTCAAGTCTCCACCATCCTCCCACTCAATTCTTTCAAGAGAAACTTTTCCTCGAGAAAGGACCCGATTCTAGAAACAATCCCTTATTGCTTTCGGATCTGAGATAGGAGGTATACCCAACTGTTTTGGGTGTCCTATGAAGATGCATTTATCCGCTTTGGGTTCGAGCTTATCAGCCTGAAACTTTTTCACATAAGCGTCGCAGCCCCAAACTTTTAAGAAATGACAGCTTAGGTTTCTTTAAACCATAGTTCATACGGTGTCATATCATCGGAATTACGTGGTGCCCTATTTAAAGTGAATGTGGTTGTCTCTAATGCCTAACCCATAAACTATCGTGGTAATTCGATAAGAAACATCATGGTATGCATCATATCTAATAGGGTGCTGTTATGATGTTCGGACACACCATCACACTATGGTGTTCCAGGCTGTATCAGTTGTGAAACAATTTCCACAATGTCTTAATTCTGTGCCAAACTCGTAATTCAGATATTCATCTCTATGATCATATCATAGATATTTTATCCTCTTGTCACGACGATCTTTCAACTTCACCCTGAAATTACTTGAACCTTTCAATAATTCAGACTCGTGATTCATCAAGTAAATATACTCAACATTTACTCAAATCATCTGTGAAGTAAGAACATAATGATATCCACTACATGCCTCAGCACTCATTGGACTGCACACATCAAAAATGTATTACTTCCAACAAGCTGCTTTCTTGTTCCATTTTACTGAAAAACGAGGCTTTCAGTCATCTTGCCCATGTGGTATGATTTGCATGTCTCAAGTGATTCAAAATCAAGCGAGTCCAAACGATCCATCTGTATAGAGTTTCTTCATGCATATCTACCAATAGACATGGTTCGCATGCCTCAAACTTTTCAAAACGAGTGAGCCCAAAGATCCATCAACATGGAGCTTCTTCATGCGTTTTATACCGATATGACTTATGTGGCAGTGCCACAAGTAGGTGGTACTATCATTACTATCTTTTGGCATGAACATGTGTATCACTACGATCGAGATTCAATGATCCATTCATTTTAGGTGCAAGACCATTGAAGGTATTATTCAAATAAACAGAGTAACCATTATTCTCCTTAAATGAATAACCGTATTGCGATAGACATAATCCAATCATGTCTATGCTCAACGCAAAACACCAATCTCGATGGTAGAGGGAGAGTGCGATGCTTGATCATATCAACATTGGAAACACTTCCAACACATATCGTCAGCTCACCTTTAGCTAGTCTCCATTTATTTCGTAGCTTTTATTTCGAGTTACTAACACTTAGCAACCGAACCGGTATCTAATACCCTGGTGCTACTAGGAGTACTAGTAAAGTACACATCAACACAATGTATATCCAATATACTTCTATCGACCTTGCCAGCCTTCTAATCCACCAAGTATCTAGGGTAATTCTGCTCCAGTGGCTGTTCCCCTTATTACAGAAGCACTTAGTCTCGGGTTTGGGTTCAACCTTGGGTTTCTTCACTAGAGCGGCAGCTGAATTGCCGTTTCATGAAGTATCCCTTCTTGCCCTTGCCCTTCTTGAAACTAGTGGTTTCACCAACCATCAACAATTGATGCTCCTTCTTGATTTCTACTTTCGCGGTGTCAAACATCGCGAATATCTCAAGGATCATCATATATGTCCCTGATATATTATAGTTCATCACGAAGCTCTAGCAGCTTGGTGGTAATGACTTCGGAGAAACATCACTATCTCATCTGGAAGATCAACTCCCACTTGATTCAAGCGATTGTTGTACTCAGACAATCTGAACACAAGTTCAACAATTGAGCTTTTCTCCTTAGTTTGTAGGCTAAGAAAATCGTCGGAGGTCTTATACCTTCTGACGTGGGCACGAGCCTGAAATCCCAATTTCAGCCCTCAAAACATCTCATATGTTTCGCGACGTTTCAAAAAACGTCTTTGGTGCCTCAACTCTAAACCGTTTAACTGAACTATCACGTAGTTATCAAAACGTGTATGTCAGATGTTCGCAACATCCACAGACAACGTTCGAGGTTCAGCACACTGAGCGGTGCATTAAGGACATAAGCCTTCTATGAAGCAATGAGGACAATCCTCAGTTTACGGACCTAGTCCGCATAATTGCTACTATCAACTTTCAACTAATTTTTTCTCTAGGATCATATCTAAACAGTAGAACTATAGCGTGAGCTACGACATAATTTGCAAAATCCTTTTGACTATGTTCAGGATAATTAAGTTCATCTTATGAACTCCCACTTAGATAGACATCCCTCTAGTCATCTAAGTGATTACATGATCCGAGTGAACTAGGCCGTGTCCGATCATCACGTGACACGGACTAGCCAACGTCGGTGAACATCTTCATGTTGATCGTATCTTCTATACGACTCATGCTCGACCTTTCGGTCTTCTGTGTTCCGAGGCCATGTCTATGCACATGCTAGGCTCGTCAAGTTAACCCCAAGTGTATTTGCTGTGTAAAACTGTCTTACACCCGTTGTATGTGAACGTAAGGATCTATCACACCCGATCATCACGTGGTGCTTCGAAACGACGAACTGTAGCAACGGTGCACAGTTAGGGGAGAACACTTCTTGAAATTTTAATGAGGGATCATCTTATTTACTACCGTCGATCTAAGCAAATAAGATGTATAAACATGATAAACATCATATGCAATCAAATAGTGACATGATATGGCCAATATCATGTAGCTCCTTTGATCTCCATCTTGGGGCTCCATGATCATCTATTACAAGAACATGATCAATCTCATACATTACATATATCATTCATCACATCCTTTTGGCCATATCACATCACATAGCATACCTTGCAAAAACAAGTTAGACGTCCTCTAATTGTTGTTTGCATGTTTTACGTGGCTGCTATGGGTTTCTAGCAAGAACGTTTCTTACCTACGCAAAACCACAACGTGATATGCCAATTGCTATTTACCCTTCATAAGGACCCTTTTCATCGAATCCGATCCGACTAAAGTAGGAGAGACAGACACCCGCTAGCCACCTTATGCAACTAGTGCATGTTTGTCGGTGGAACCGGTCTCACGTAAGAGTACGTGTAAGGTTGGTCCGGGCCGCTTCATCCCACGATGCTGCCGAATCAAGATAAGACTAGTAACGGCAAGCATATTGAACAAAATCAACGCCCACAACTACTTTGTGTTCTACTCGTGCATAGAATCTACGCAATAGACCTAGCTCATGATGCCACTGTTGGGGAACGTAGCAGAAATTCAAAATTTTCCTACGTGTCACCAAGATCTATCTATGGAGAAACCAGCAACGAGGGGAAGGAGAGTGCATCTACATACCCTTGTAGATCGCTAAGCGGAAGCGTTCAAGTGAACGGGGTTGATGGAGTCGTACTCGTCATGATTCAAATCACCGATGATCCTAGCGCCGAACGGACGGCACCTCCGCGTTCAACACACGTACGGAACGGAGACGTCTCCCATGCCTTGATCCAGCAAGGAGGAGGGAGAGGTTGATGGAGATCCAGCAGCACGACGGCGTGGTGGAAGTAGCGGGATTCCAACAGGGCTTCGCTAAGCGCTGCGCGAGGAGGAAGATGTGTCACGGGAGGGAGAGGGAGGCGCCAGGCCTTAGGTATCTTTGCTCCTCCTTTTCCCCACTATATATAGGGCCAAGGGAGAGGGGGAGGCGCAGCCCTTGCCCCTTCCTCCAAGGAAGGGTGCGGCCAAGGGTGGGGAGGAGTCCATCCTCCCCAAGGCACCTCGGAGGTGCCTTCCCTTTAGGACTCTCCCCTTTTCTCTTCTCTTGGCGCATGGGCCTCTTGGGGCTGGTGCCCTTGGCCCATATAGGCCAAGGCACAACCCCTACAGCCCATGCCCCGGGGCAGGTGGCCCCACCCGGTGGGCCCCCGGGACCCTTCCGGTGGTCCCGGTACAATACCGATGACCCCGAAACTTGTCCCGATGGCCGAAATAGCACTTCCTATATATAATTCTTTACCTCCGGACCATTCCGGAACTCCTCGTGACGTCCGGGATCTCATCCGGGACTCCGAACAACTTTCGGGTTACCGCATACTAAATCTCTACAACCCTAGCGTCACCGAACCTTAAGTGTGTAGACCCTACGGGTTCGGGAGACATGCAGACATGACCGAGACGTTCTCCGGTCAATAACCAACAGCGGGATCTGGATACCCATGATGGCTCCCACATGTTCCACGATGATCTCATCGGATGAACCACGATGTCAAGGACTTAATCAATCCCGTATACAATTCCCTTTGTCTATCGGTATGTTACTTGCCCGAGATTCGATCGTCGGTATCCAATACCTTGTTCAATCTCGTTACCGGCAAGTCTCTTTACTCGTTCCGTAACACATCATCCCGTGATCAACTCCTTGGTCACATTGCGCATATGATGATGTCCTACCGAGTGGGCCCAGAGATACCTCTCCGCTTACACGGAGTGACAAATCCCAGTCTCGATTCGTGCCAACCCAACAGACACTTTCGGAGATACCTGTATGCACCTTTATAGTCACCCAGTTACGTTGTGACGTTTGATACACCCAAAGCACTCCTACGGTATCCGGGAGTTCACAATCTCATGGTCTAAGGAAATGATACTTGACATTAGAAAAGCTTTAGCATACGAACTACACGATCTAGTGCTATGCTTAGGATTGGGTCTTGTCCATCACATCATTCTCCTAATGATGTGATCCCGTTATCAACGACATCCAATGTCCATGGTCAGGAAACCATAACCATCTGTTGATCACAACTAGAGGCTTACTAGGGACATGGTTTTGTCTATGTATCCACACATGTATCTGAGTTTCCTATCAATGCAATTCTAGCATGGATAATAAACGATTATCATGAACAAGGAAATATAATAATAATCAATTTATTATTGCTTAGGGCATATTTCCAACAAGGGGCGCAGGAGTAGTCCTACTCCTTCCGGGAGTAGGACTCCCCCCCAATCCTATTCCAATTAGGATTCACAAAGGGGGAAAGAGAGAGAGGGGGGCCGACCACCTTCTCCTAGTCCTAATAGGACTAGGGGAAGGGGAAGGTGCGCAGCCACCTTGGGCTGTCCCTTTCTCCTTTCCACTAAGGCCCATGAAGGCCCATATGGCTCCCGGGGGGTTCCGGTAACCTCCCGGTAATCCGGTAAAATTCTGATTTCACCCGGAACACTTCCGATGTCCAAACATAGGCTTCCAATATATCAATCTTTACGTCTCGACCATTTCGAGACTCCTCGTCATGTCCATGATCACATCCGGGACTCCGAACAACCTTCGGTACATCAAAATGTATAAACTCATAATATAACTGTCATCGTAACTTTAAGCGTGCGGACCCTACGGGTTCGAGAACAATGTAGACATGACCGAGACATGTCTTCGGTCAATAACCAATAGCGGAACCTGGATGCTCATATTGGCTCCTACATATTCTACGAAGATCTTTATCGGTCAGACCGCATAACAACATACGTTGTTCCCTTTGTCATCGGTATGTTACTTGCCCGAGATTCGATCGTCGGTATCTCAATACCTAGTTCAATATCGTTACCGGCAAGTCTCTTTACTCGTTCCGTAATACATCATCTCACACTAACATATTTAGTTGTAATGCTTGCAAGGCTTATGTGATGTGTATTACCAAGAGGGCCCAGAGATACCTCTCCGACAATCGGAGTGACAAATCCTAATCTTGAAATACGCCAACCCAACATGTACCTTTGGAGACACCTGTAGAGCTCCTTTATAATCACCCAGTTACGTTGTGACGTTTGGTAGCACCCAAAGTGTTCCTCCGGTAAACGGGAGTTGCATTATCTCATAGTCATAGGAACATGTATAAGTCATGAAGAAAGCAATAGCAACATACTAAACGATCGGGTGCTAAGCTAATGGAATGGGTCATGTCAATCAGATCATTCAACTAATGATGTGACCTCGTTAATCAAATAACAACTCATTGTTCATGGTCAGGAAACATAACCATCTTTGATTAACGAGCTAGTAGAGGCATACTAGTGACACTTTGTTTGTCTATGTATTCACACATGTATTATGTTTCCGGTTAATACAATTCTAGCATGAATAATAAACATTTATCATGATATAAGGAAATAAATAATAACTTTATTATTGCCTCTAGGGCATATTTCCTTCAGTCTCCCACTTGCACCTAGAGTCAATAATCTAGATACACAGTAATGACCTAACACCCATGGAGCCTTGGTGCTGATCATGTTTTTTGCTCGGTGGAAGAGGCTTAGTCCAACGGGTCTGCAACATCCAGATCCGTATGTCTTGCAAATCTCTATGTCTCCCACCTGGACCTAGATCCCGGATGGAGTTGAAGCGTCTCTTGATGTGTTTGGTCCTTTTGTGAAATCTGGATTTTTGCAAGCAATTGGCACCAGTATTGTCACAAAAGATTTCATTGGACCGATGCATTAGGTATGACACCTAGATCGGATATGAACTCCTTCCATCGACCTTCGTGCTGCTTCGAACAGCTATGTACTCCGTTTCACATGTAGATCCCGCTACGACGCTTGTTTAGAACTGCACCACTGACAGCTCCTTTAATGTAAACACATCCGGTTTGGCGATTTAGAATCGTCGGATCAGTGTCAAAGCTTGCATCAACGTAACTTTTACGATGAGCTCTTTGTCACTCCATATACGAGAAATATCCTTAGTCCTTTCAGGTATTTCCAGGATGTTCTTGACCGTTGTCTAGTGATCACTCCTGGATTACTTTGGTACCTCCCTGCTAGACTTATAGCAAGGCAACACCATCAGGTCTGGTATCACAGCATTGGCATACATGATAGATCCTTTGCTGATGCATAGGGAACATCTTTCCATATTCTCTCTATCTTCTGCAGTGGTCGGGCATTGAGTCTTACTCAACTTCACACCTTGTAACACAGGCAAAAACCTTTCTTTGCTTTGAATCCATTTTGACTTCTTTCAAAACTTTGTCAAGGTATGTGCTTTGTGAAAGTCCATTAAGCGTCTTGATCTATCTCTATAGATCTAATGCCTAATATGTAAGCAGCTTCCACACCGAGGTCTTCATTGAAAAACTCTTATTCAAGTATCCCTTTATGCTATCCAGAAATTCTATATTATTTCCAATCAGCAATATGTCATCCACATATAATATCAGAAATGCTACAGAGCTCCCACTCACTTTCTTGTAAATACAGGCTTCTCCAAAAGTTTGTACAAAACCAAATGCTTTGATCACACTATCAAAACGTTTATTCCAACTCCGAGAGGCTTGCACCAGTCCATAAATGATCCGCTGGAGCTTGCACACTTTGTTAGCTCCCTTTGGATCAAAACCTTCCGGTTGCATCATATTACAACTCTTCTTCCAGAAATCCATTCAGGAATGCAGTTTTGACATCCATTTGCCAAATTTCATAATCATAAAATGCGGCAATTGCTAACATGATTCGGACAGACTTAAGCATCGCTACGGGTGAGAAGGTCTCATCGTAGTCAATCCCTTGAACTTGTCGAAAACCTTTTGCGACAAGTCGAGCTTTGTAGACAGTAACATTACCATCAGCGTCAAGTCTTCTTCTTGAAGATCCATTTATTTTCAATTGCTTGCCGATCATTGGGCAAGTCAACCAAAGTCCACACTTTGTTCTCATACATGGATCCCATCTCAGATTTCCATGGCTCAAGCCATTTTGCGGAATCTGGGCTCACCATCGCTTCTTCATAGTTCGTAGGTTCATCATGATCTAGTAGCATGACTTCCAGAACAGGATTACCGTACCACTCTGGTGCGGATCTTACTCTGGTTGATCTACGAGGTTCAGTAGTATCTTGATCTGAAGTTTCATGATCATTATCATTGGCTTCCTCACTAACTGGTGTAGGTGTCACTGAAACAGTTTTCTGTGATGAACTACTTTCCAGTAAGGGAGCAGGTACAGTTACCTCGTCAAGTTCTACTTTCCTCCCACTCACTTCTTTCGAGAGAAACTCCTTCTCTAGAAAGGATCCATTCTTAGCAACGAATGTCTTGCCTTTGGATCTGTGATAGAAGGTGTACCCAACAGTCCTTTGGGTATCCTATGAAGACACATTTCTCCGATTTGGGTTCGAGCTTATCAGGTTGAAGTTTTTTCATAAGCATCGCAGCCCCAAACTTTAAGAAACGAGAACTTTGGTTTCTTGCCAAACCACAGTTCATAAGGCGTCGTCTCAACGGATTTTGATGGTGCCCTATTTAACGTGAATGCCAGCCGTCTCTAGAGCATAACCCCAAAACGATAGCGATAAATCAGTAAGAGACATCATAGATCGCACCATATCTAGTAAAGTACGATTACGACGTTCGGACACACCATTACGCTGTGGTGTTCCGGGTGGCGTGAGTTGCGAAACTATTCCTGTTTTCAAATGTACACCAAACTCGTAACTCAAATATTCTCCTCCACGATCAGATCGTAGAAACTTTATTTTCTTGTTACGATGATTTTCAACTTCACTCTGAAATTTGAACTTTTCAAATTTTTGTAGCAGACTCATGTCGACCTCATACGGTCAAGTCTCTGTGCTTCAGTGTCATCCCTGGATCGGTAATGCTGACACACACAGTACTTGAATGGATTTATAACAGAGTAGCAATCACACACTTATTACATCGATAGTCTCAAAAAGAGAACTTATTACAATAAATATGGCTTAAGGCCATCTAAGTAAGATAACAGCGGAAGGCTTGGAAGATAAAGTGAGTCCATCAACTCCAACGGCATAGCTGAGTGCACGACAAACGACCTAGCGCACCTTACTCTTCGTCTGAAAAGTCTGCAACATGATATGTTGCAACCCAGAACGATGGGTCAGCACATGGAATATGCTGGCAATATACACTAGAGCAGATGAATAGATAAGTAACGATATGAGCAAGAACATAGTAATAATGCTATCACTACTATGCATATATTTGGCTGGTGGAAGGCTCTATGTTTATAATGTTTTTGCGAAAAGCCAATTTTTTCCTACAACAAAGGAATATATTTTATTTAACTATCATGGTAGTTGAAACATCATTGAGAAGGTTCCTCCAACTCAATCCCAATTAAAAGTAATTATCAACCCAAAATTAATTTAGAGTGATGAGATCAATCAATAATTCAAGTACCAGATACTCAAGTGTCCATAACCGGGGACACGGCTAACCATGATTAGTTTGTACACTCTGCAGAGGTTTGCGCACTTTTCCCCACAAGACTCGATCTCCTCCGTTGGATCTCGCACTATGGTGTTTGAGAAACGGATGACCGAGACACAGTCTTTTGGAAGCATTAACTCTATTACTCTGGGTGACAGTACCAACCTACATACCCCTACATCTGCTAGTACCCACTAGCTATAGCGCCTATTCAACTTCTGCTTAAATAGTGATTGTAGGAAAGGTGCATGCAACGTACTCAACAACTAATCACTAGCAGAGCTTCAATATATCACGCTGCTGGGCCTAGCAGACGGAAAGTCTTCCTAGTACGAATTAAATTTTTAATGATCGGACCCTTTGAGCCAGGCGATAGGAGAACTGCTGTCGGTAAATGAGACTAATCGTGAGTTACTTCCAACACATATCCGTTGCTTCGTCAGTCCACCTCAGGTCCGATAGGAGATACTCAGGAGCCAGTTTGATTCTTTAAGGTGCTGATCCTTGCAATATCCATCACGCGAAGAGCTGCTGTTTCTGTCTAATACTAGCCACGTTTAGAGTAATTCACATTATTATAAGTGGATATTTCTCAATATAGTTCATGACTATAAGCTATGGCACGTGATTACCTCTCATCACGCACCTACATATTAACGACGCGAGCATTTGACACAATAAGAAGCACGAAACAGTCGCTAGAAGTCAAAAATACGCATGGGTTCATGATTATATCATTTCAAAGGTACATTGCTTTGCTAACACTCTTTTCGGTTCATCCACTCTTACCTTAAACCGCACAGTATTAAGTAGATGACTCGTATACTACATTTGTAAATTTTGAGCGGTTGACACTCTCATCGCATAAAATACTGAGATTCAATAAGAATAACCACTCTTCAAGGGTGCATGACCATGAAGATATTACTCGATGAGATAAAGAGTGGATAGTGAAAACAATCCTCATATAATTGTCTTTACCTGTGATTTAGCCCATATTGCCGCTATAACCGACGATCCCGCTACTCCAGAGTAGATGACTAAACTAATACGGATATGCTTCAGATATGAAGTGTCTTTCATCGGGGCTACTAAGCAAAGCTCAAACGATACCGATACACCATAAGAAATCCAATCTAAAATCAAATGAGATAAAAATAAATATATATAGTATAGAGCTAAGCTAGTAAAAGTTCAAAATGAAGAATATCTCAACATAGTCTTCGCACGAAAAGAGATCTATTAGATCATAAGACGAGTGCAGATGGCGATCACATCGCACGTAAATACTGCAGAACATCCCAAAGATAACGAGACTTTTTATCCTCAACTGCCCTAGACTAAGTCACATTTCTTACGCGGTCTAAAAATCTGTAATGTTGGTTATGAACAGCATGTGGCGTTTTCATTCCGAGCGCAGACAAAGATTATTTCGAGGTTGGCTCTAAGAGATTTTCACTCCAAGCGAATCTAGTATATCAATGAGAATAGCAAAACGATAGTATGTTAAACTACGAAGATCAGGGCAGAATCGGAGTACATCTAATGTAAGGTATCACACATCAAGGATAAAATCGTAACTTGAAAATAAACCTGAGAAGTACTGAACCAGGCTAACGTATGTTCAACGTTTGTGCAATCCTTTGTCCTTATTCGCGCGAAACTTATATTATAGAGGCAGAGATCATCCAGACCAGTGACCAGTTGCTTTGGCTATAGATAAAAAGCTACAGGATACTTCAGGCTATGTAGGGTACGCAAACGAATCTTGGTTTCTTCTCCATGAGCAGCCAATTACTTTGCTTGCTCACGATCTTAATATACGTAGAGATTCCCCTTACTTCATTGACACACTTATGCACCAAGTCTTAGACTTGAACTAAGTGGTGTGATACATGTTAAAAATAAAGTCAGACGATACTCTCTCTGAAATCACTCCGATTGTAGTCGTGAGCCCAGCTACCTCCGCATTCGGCTCTCACTGAGGGCGATTGCAGTATCAGGGATGCTCGGCAACTGGGAACCTAGTTTGTTCATCCCTTGCATATTAATATGGCACTTCAGAGCAGAAGCTTGATTGTCAGCGCTTGGGTGGCGAGTCGATGTGGAGAATGTGCTGTAATGAGCAATCAGTGCGCGGAAGAATTTAACTGTCAAGTTGAATCAGCGAAGGTGAGAGGTGAGTTGAGCAGCCGCCAGGAGAGATCGAGGATATGCTCACTGGACAGAACTGTTTCTCGCTCTTCATGGTGCGTCTAGAGCCTAGAGGAAGAGTTCGAGACCTTGCATATGCGGTGCTCCGAATCTCGGGCGAGGGTCGGCACTTGGAAATCCAGTGTCAGCAAAGGTTCAACTCCTGAGTTACATGTGTGCAGTATGCGGAGCCGACATTCAAAACGTCGTTGGACCGGGCTTCAGGAGGTCTGCTGTAGACGCCGTAAAAGCTCATGGCACACTGAACTATCGAGTAGTCATCAGCTTTGCTCTGCCAGACGTTCATAACATCTGGTGTTGCTCCAGCAGCAGGCCTGGCACCCAGCGGTGCTTCCAGGACGTAATTCTTCTGTGCAGCAATGAGGATAATCCTCAAGTTACGGACCCAGTCCGTGTAATTGCTACCATCATCTTTCAACTTTGCTTTCTCAAGGAACGCATTAAAATTCAACGGAACAACAGCACGGGCCATATATCTACAACCAAACATAAACAACTAAGATACTATCAGGTACTGAGTTCATGATAAATTTAAGTTCAATTAATCATATTACTTAAGAACTCACACTTAGAAAGACATCCCTCTAATTCTCTAAGTGATCACATGATCCAAATCAACTAAACTATAACCGATCATCACTTGAAATGGAGTAGTTTTCAATGGTGAACATCACTATGTTTATCATATCTACTATACGATTCACGCTCAACCTTTCGTTCTGAGTGTTCCAAGGCCATATCTGCATATGCTAGGCTCGTCAAGTTTAACCTGAGTATTCTGCGTGTGCAAAACTGGCTTGCACCCGTTGTAGATGGACGTAGAGCTTATCACACCCGATCATCACGTGGTGTCTGGGCACGATGAACTTTGGCAACGGTGCATACTCAGGGAGACACTTCTTGATAATTTAGTGAGAGATCATCTTATAATGCTACCGTCAATCAAAGCAAGATAAGATGCATAAAAAGATAAACATCACATGCAATCAATATAAGTGATATGATATGGCCATCATCATCTTGTGCTTGTGATCTCCATCTCCGAAGCACCGTCATGATCACCATCGTCACCGGCGCGACACCTTGATCTCCATCGTAGCATCGTTGTCGTCTCGCCAATCTTATGCTTCCACGACTATCACTACCGTTTAGTAATAAAGTAAAGCATTACATCGCGATTGCATTGCATACAATAAAGCGACAACCATATGGCTCCTGCCAGTTGCCGATAACTCGGTTACAAAACATGATCATCTCATACAATAAAATTCAGCATCATGCCTTGACCATATCACATCACAACATGCCCTGCAAAAACAAGTTAGACGTCCTCTACTTTGTTGTTGCAAGTTTTACGTGGCTGCTACGGGCTTAAGTAAGAACCAATCTCACCTACGCATCAAAACCACAACGATAGTTTGTCAAATGACTCCGTTTTAACCTTCGCAAGGACGGGCGTAGCCATCTTGGTTCAACTAAAGTTGGAGAGACAGTCGCCCGCAAGCCATCTATGTGCAAAGCACGTCGAGGGAACCGGTCTTGCGTAAGCGTACGCGTAAGGTTGGTCCGGGTCGTCTCGTCCAACAATGCCGCCGAACCAAAGTATGACATGCTGGTAGGCAGTATGACTTATATCGTCCACAACTCACTTGTGTTCTACTCGTGCATATAACATCAACATAAATAACCTAGGCTCGGATGCCACTGTTGGGTTTCGTAGTAATTTCAAAAAAATTCCTACGCACACGCAAGATCATGTGATGCATAGCAACGAGAGGGGAGAGTGTTGTCTACGTACCCAACGCAGACCGACTGCGGAAGCGCTGACACGACGTAGAGGAAGTAGTCGTACGTCTTCACGATCCAACCGATCAAGCACCGAAACTACGGCACCTCCGAGTTCGAGCACACGTTCAGCTCGATGACGATCCCCGGACTCCGATCCAGCAAAGTGTCGGGGAAGAGTTCCGTCAGCACGACGGCGTGGTGACGATCTTGATGAACTACAGCAGCAGGGCTTCGCCTAAACTCCGCTACAGTATTATCGAGGAATATGGTGGCAGGGGGCACCGCACACGGCTAAGGAATAGATCACGTGGATCAACTTGTGTGTTCTAGGGTGCCTCTACCTCAGTATATAAAGGACTAGAGGGGGGAGGCTGGCCGGCCAAGGTGTGGCGCGCCAGGAGAGTCCTACTCCTTCCGGGAGTAGGACTCCCCCAATCCTATTCCAAAAGGATTCCCCAAAGGGGGAAAGAGAGAGAGGGGGGCCGGCCACCTTCTCCTAGTCCTAATAGGACTAGGGGAGGGGGGGTGCGCAGCCACCTTGGGCTGCCCCTTTCTCCTTTCCACTAAGGCCCATGAAGGCCCATATGGCTCCCGGGGGGTTCCGGTAACCTCCCGGTATCCGGTAAAATCCCGATTTCACCCGGAACACTTCCGATATCCAAACATAGGCTTCCAATATATCATTCTTTACGTCTCGACCATTTCGAGACTCCTCGTCATGTCCGTGATCACATCCGGGACTCCGAACAACCTTCGGTACATCAAAATGCATAAACTCATAATATAACTGTTATCGTAACCTTAAGCGTGCGGACCCTACGGGTTCGAGAACAATGTAGACATGACCGAGACATGTCTCCGGTCAATAACCAATAGCGGACCTGGAATGCCATATTGGCTCCTACATATTCTACGAAGATCTTTTATCGGTCAGACCGCATAACAACATACGTTGTTCCCTTTGTCATCGGTATGTTACTTGCCCGAGATTCGATCATCGATATCCAATACCTAGTTCAATCTCGTTACTGGCAAGTATTCTTTACTCGTTCCGTAATACATCATCTCACAACTAACATATTAGTTGCAATGCTTGCAAGGCTTATGTGATGTGTATTACCGAGAGGGCCCAGAGATACCTCTCCGACAATCGGAGTGACAAATCCTAATCTCGAAATACGCCAACCCAACATCTACCTTTGGAGACACCTGTAATGCTCCTTTATAATCACCCAGTTACGTTGTGACGTTTGGTAGCACCCAAAGTGTTCCTCCGGTAAACGGGAGTTGCATAATCTCATAGTCATAGGAACATGTATAAGTCATGAAGCAATAGCAACATACTAAACGATCGGGTGCTAAGCTAATGGAATGGGCCATGTCAATCAGATCATTCAACTAATGATGTGACCTCGTTAATCAAATAACAACTCATTGTTCATGGTCAGGAAACATAACCATCTTTGATTAACGAGCTAGTCAAGTAGAGGCATACTAGTGACACTTTGTTTGTCTATGTATTCACACATGTATTATGTTTCCGGTTAATACAATTCTAGCATGAATAATAAACATTTATCATGATTATAAGGAAATAAATAATAACTTTATTATTGCCTCTAGGGCATATTTCCTTCATCTGCAATGTATTACACCAATATGCGGTGTTTTCCGCAACAAACCCGTATAGTAGGTGTTTTGCGCAACACCAGCCCCAATAAGTGGTGCTTTGTGCAATTTCCTCCTCTAAAGAGAAATAGATTAAGGAGGGTGATTCTAATACTATTTTTTTGCGGGAATAATACTATATATTATCATGCTAAAGCCGCTGGCAGAAGGAGAGAAAATAGCATTGTTCGAGAAAGCTAATGGATTACATTACCAAATTTTATAACAATTTTACTAAAGCACGTCTAGATATGCCATAAATATTACACATCTAAGTCCTAAGTCATATGTCATTGATCTTACGTGGAAATTTGTGTGGGTATTTTTTTCCTTTCTTTTCTATGCTTGGTTGTGTCACTTAGATGTGCAATAACTACGACACATCTAGATATGCCCTACTCCCTCCGTCCGGTGAAGAGCGTACGTGTGGGTTTAAAATTTGTCCACAAAAGAGTGTACTTCTATCTTCCTAATGCACTTTAAATTTTTTTCTTTTATCACACGGTAATCAAGATCAATACTTTAAAGTTTGCAATTAAAATTTGTCCACAAAAGAGTAGCATTCTATACATAGTCTTCTTAGTTTCTACATGAACTTAGCTCGTTGGGGGTTGGGTAATTAAAGAGGAGAGAGATGGTGGCTTGCATCTTCTCAATGCATTTTTTACTCCATTCCGTAATTTGTCTTAAAATTTCTAGATGTACACTTTTCACCGGACGGAGGGACTAGACAAAAACTTTTTGGTAGACCTGATGATTCAAATATTTCTTTAGATATTGATGCGGCTAATATCTCTAATCTGGGGGCTAATAAAGTCATTAGTGATTTCTCCATGAAAGAAATTCATAAAGTTGTCTTTCTATGTAATATTTGTCCATGGATTTTCAGTTGAATTCTATCAGACATTGCAATGCTTGATGACATTCACAAAAGCAATATTAATGGATTTCGATATAAATCTGATGTTAGATTTATAGTGTTAAAAATATGATGCCCTCATGTACGTTGAATCCAGATCGAACGCATGGCAATTAATCGTTGTAGCATGGCAAATTTTTCTGTTGATTTTTCATGCTGCAAGTCAATTTTCACTATAGAACATGGCAAATCCTTTTATTTAAGTATGGATTTTTTTCACATGGCAAATATGGTCGTCAGATTATTAGTGCTTTTAATATTTCCTACTGACTTTGTTCCTAAATATAAGTCCTTTTAGATATTCTAATATGGACTACATACGAAAGATAAGTCTTTTTAGATATTTCTATATGGACTACATGATGTATTTTAGAGTGTAGATTCACTCATTTTACTTCGTATGTAGTCCATATTAGAATATCTAAAAGGACTTATACTTAGGAACGGAGGGAGTATATTAGTTTGGTTAAGTTGAACTATGGATCATTTTTCTAGGTCCTAAAATTAAAGATGTCTAAAAGATTCAAAAATTCTTTGCTTGTTGAATGTGAAGTTTCAAAATTTTCACAAAATCCTTATGAAGAGACTTAACGAGGTTGTTGGATCTTTGATTTATCATGTTCAAATTGCTTTTATTAAAAGGAAATATATCATGGAAGGTGTGTTCATTTTACATGAGGCTCTAAACACTATTCATACTAAAAAGACAAAGTGATATGCTTTTCATAGTGGATATTCAGAAAGCATATGACAAGACTGAAGGAAATATGCCCTAGAGGCAATAATAAAGTTATTATTTATTTCCTTATATCATGATAAATGTTTATTATTCATGCTAGAATTGTATTAATCGGAAACATAATACATGTGTGAATACATAGACAAACAGAGTGTCACTAGTATGCCTCTACTTGACTAGCTCGTTAATCAAAGATGGTTATGTTTCCTAACCACGAACAACGAGTTGTTATTTGATTAACGAGATCACATCATTAGGTGAATGATCTGATTGACATGACCCATTCCATTAGCTTAGCACCCGATCGTTTAGTATGTTGCTATTGCTTTCTTCATGACTTATACATGTTCCTATGACTATGAGATTATGCAACTCCCGTTTACCGGAGGAACACTTTGTGTGCTACCAAACGTCACAACTGGGTGATTATAAAGGTGCTCTACAGGTGTCTCCAAAGGTACATGTTGGGTTGGCGTATTTCAAGATTAGGATTTGTCACTCCGATTGTCGGAGAGGTATCTCTGGGCCCTCTCGGTAATGCACATCACATAAGCCTTGCAAGAATTGCAACTAATGAGTTAGTTGTGAGATGATGCATTACGGAACGAGTAAAGAGACTTGCCGGTAACGAGATTGAACTAGGTATTGAGATACCGACGATCGAATCTCGGGCAAGTAACATACCGATGACAAAGGGAACAACGTATGTTGTTATGCGGTCTGACCGATAAAAGATCTTCGTAGAATATGTAGGAGCCAATATGAGCATCCAGGTTCCGCTATTGGTTATTGACCGGAGACGTGTCCCGGATGTGATCACGAACATGACGAGGAGTCTCGAAATGGTCGAGACATAAAGATTAATATATTGGAAGCCTATATTTGGATATCGGAAGTGTTCCGGGTGAAATCGGGATTTTACCGGAGTACCGGGAGGTTACCGGAACCCCCCGGGAGGTATATGGGCCTTAGTGGAAGAGAGGAGAGGTGGCCAGGGCTGGGCCGCGTGCCCCTCCCCCCCTAGTCCGAATAGGACAAGGAGAGGGGGCCGGCGCCCCCCTTCCTTCTCTCTCTCCTCTTTCCCCCCTCCCGAATCCTATTCCAACTAGGAAAGGGGGGAATCCTACTCCCGGAGGGAGTAGGACTCCTCCTGGCGCGCCCTCTCCTGGCCGGCCGCACCCCCCCTTTGATCCTTTAAATACGGAGGCAGGGAGCAACCCTAGAGACACAAGTTGATCCACGTGATCATATTCTTAGCCGTGTGCGGTGCCCCCTTCCACCATAGTCCTCGATAATATTGTAGCGGTGCTTAGACGAAGCCCTGTGACGGTAGTACATCAAGATCGTCACCATGCCGTCGTGCTGACGGAACTCTTCCCCGATACTTTGCTGGATCGGAGTCCGGGGATCGTCATCAAGCTGAACGTGTGCTAGAACTCGGAGGTGCCGTAGTTTCGGTGCTTGATCGGTCGGGCCGTGAAGACGTACGACTACATCAACCACGTTGTGCTAACGCTTCCGTTGTCGATCTACAAGGGTACGTAGATCACACTCTCCCCTCTCGTTGCTATGCATCACCATGATCTTGCGTGTGCGTAGGAAATTTTTTGAAATTACTACGTTACCCAACAGTGGCATCCGAGCCTAGGTTTTATGTGTTGATGTTATTTGCACGAGTAGAACACAAGTGAGTTGTGGGCGATATAAGTCATACTTCTTACCAGCATGTCATACTTTGGTTCGGCGGTATTATTGGATGAAGCGGCCTGGACCGACATTACGCGTACGCTTACGCGAGACCGGTTCTCCCGACGTGCTTTGCACAAAGGTGGCTAGCGGGTGACAGTTTCTCCAACTTTAGTTGAACCGAGTGTGGCTACGCCCGGTCCTTGCGAAGGTTAAAACAGCGCCAACTTGACAAACTATCGTTGTGGTTTTGATGCGTAGGTAAGATTGGTTCTTGCTTAAGCCCGTAGCAGCCACGTAAAACTTGCAACAACAAAGTAGAGGACGTCTAACTTGTTTTTGCAGGGCATGTTGTGATGTGATATGGTCAAGACATGATGCTAAATTTTATTGTATGAGATGATCATGTTTTGTAACCGAGTTATCGGCAACTGGCAGGAGCCATATGGTTGTCGCTTTATTGTATGCAATGCAATCGCGCTGTAATGCTTTACTTTATCAGTAAGCGGTAGCGATAGTCGTGGAAGCATAAGATTGGCGAGACGACAACGATGCTACGATGGAGATCAAGATGTCGCGCCGGTGACGATGGTGATCATGACGGTGCTTCGGAGATGGAGATCACAAGCACAAGATGATGATGGCCATATCATATCACTTATATTGATTGCATGTGATGTTTATCTTTTATGCATCTTATCTTGCTTTGATTGACGGTAGCATTATAAGATGATCTCTCACTAAATTATCAAGAAGTGTTCTCCCTGAGTATGCACCGTTGCGAAAGTTCTTCGTGCTGAGACACCACGTGATGATCGGGTGTGATAGGCTCTACGTTCAAATACAACGGGTGCAAAACAGTTGCACACGCGGAATACTCAGGTTATACTTGACGAGCCAAGCATATACAGATATGGCCTCGGAACACGGAGACCGAAAGGTCGAGCGTGAATCATATAGTAGATATGATCAACATAGTGATGTTCACCAATGAAACTACTCCATCTCACGTGATGATCGCACATGGTTTAGTTGATTTGGATCACGTAATCACTTAGAGGATTAGAGGGATGTCTATCTAAGTGGGAGTTCTTTAAGTAATATGATTAATTGAACCTAAATTTATCATGAACTTAGTACCTGATAGTATCTTGCTTATTCATGTTTGATTGTAGATAGATGGCCCGTGCTGTTGTTCCGTTGAATTTTAATGCGTTCCTTGAGAAAGCAAAGTTGAAAGATGATGGTAGCAATTACACGGACTGGGTCCGTAACTTGAGGATTATCCTCATTGTTGCATAGAAGAATTACGTCCTGGAAGCACCGCTGGGTGCCAGGCCTGCTGCTGGAGCAACACCAGATGTTATGAATGTCTCGCAGAGCAAAGCTGATGACTACTCGATAGTTCAGTGTGCCATGCTTTACGGCTTAGAATCGGGACTTCAACGACGTTTTGAACGTCATGGAGCATATGAGATGTTCCAGGAGTTGAAGTTAATATTTCAAGCAAATGCCCGGATTGAGAGATATGAAGTCTCCAATAAGTTCTATAGCTGCAAGATGGAGGAGAACAGTTCTGTCAGTGAGCATATACTCAAAATGTCTGGGTATAATAATCACTTGATTCAATTGGGAGTTAATCTTCTAGATGATTGTGTCATTGACAGAATTCTCCAATCACTGCCACTAAGCTACAAGAGCTTCGTGATGAACTATAATATGCAAGGGATGAATAAGACTATTCCCGAGCTCTTCGCAATGCTGAAAGCTGCGGAGGTAGAAATCAAGAAGGAGCATCAAGTGTTGATGGTTAACAAGACCACTAGTTTCAAGAAAAAGGGCAAAGGGAAGAAGAAGGGGAACTTCAAGAAGAACAGCAAGCAAGTTGCTGCTCAAGAGAAGAAACCCAAGTCTGGACCTAACCCTGAAACTTAGTGCTTCTACTGCAAGCAGACTGGTCACTGGAAGCAGAACTGCCTCAAGTATTTGGCGGATAAGAAGGATGGCAAGGTGAACAAAGGTATATGTGATATACATGTTATTGATGTGTACCTTACTAATGCTCGCAGTAGCACCTGGGTATTTGATACTGGTTCTGTTGCTAATATTTGCAACTCGAAACAGGGACTACGGATTAAGCGAAGATTGGCTAAGGACGAGGTGACGATGCGCGTGGGAAACAGTTCCAAAGTCGATGTGATCGCAGTCGGCACGCTACCTCTACATCTACCTTCGGGATTAATATTAGACCTAAATAATTATTATTTGGTGCCAGCGTTAAGCATGAACATTATATCTGGATCTTGTTTAATGCGAGACGGTTATTCATTTAAATCAGAGAATAATGGTTGTTCTATTTATATGAGTAATATCTTTTATGGTCATGCACCCTTAAAGAGTGGTCTATTCTTATTAAATCTCGATACTAGTGACACACATATTCATAGTGTTGAAACCAAAAGATGCAGAGTTGATAATGATAGTGCAACTTATTTGTGGCACTACCGTTTAGGTCATATCGGTGTAAAGCGCATGAAGAAACTCCATACTAATGGACTTTTGGAACCACTTGATTATGAATCACTTGGTACTTGCGAACCGTGCCTCATGGGAAAGATGACTAAAACGCCGTTCTTCGGTACTATGGCGAGAGCAACAGATTTGTTGGAAATCATACATACAAATGTATATGGTCCGATGAATATTGAGGCTCGTGGCGGATATCGTTATTTTCTCACCTTCACAGATGACTTAAGCAGATATGGGTATATCTACTTAATGAAACACAAGTCTGAAACGTTTGAAAAGTTCAAAGAATTTCAGAGTGAAGTTGAAAATCATCGTAACAAGAAAATAAAATTCCTACGATCTGATCGTGGAGGAGAATATTTGAGTTACGAGTTTGGTGTACATTTGTAAAACTATGGAATAGTTTCGCAACTCACGCCACCCGGAACACCACAGCGTAATGGTGTGTTCGAACGTCGTAATCGTACTTTACTAGATATGGTACGATCTATGATGTCTCTTACTGATTTACCGCTATCATTTTGGGGATACGCTCTAGAGACGGCCGCATTCACGTTAAATAGGGCACCATCAAAATCCGTTGAGACGACGCCTTATGAACTGTGGTTTGGCAAGAAACCAAAGTTGTCGTTTATTAAAGTTTGGGGCTGCGATGCTTATGTGAAAAAGCTTCAACCTGATAAGCTCGAACCCAAATCGGAAAAATGTGTCTTCATAGGATATCCAAAGGAAACTATTGGATACACCTTCTATCACAGATCCGAAGGCAAGACTTTTGTTGCTAAATTCAGAAACTTTCTCGAGAAGGAGTTTCTCTCGAAAGAAGTGAGTGGGAGGAAAGTAGAACTTGACGAGGTAACTGTACCTACTCCCTTATTGGAAAGTAGTACATCACAGAAACCTGTTTCTATGACACCTACACCAATTAGTGAGGAAGCTAATGATGATGATCATGAAACTTCAGAACAAGATACTACTGAACCTCATAGATCAACCAGAGTAAGATCCGCACCAGAGTGGTACGGTAACCCTGTTCTGGAAGTCATGCTACTAGATCATGATGAACCTACGAACTATGAAGAAGCGATGGTGAGCCCAGATTCCGCAAAATGGCTTGAAGCCATGAAATCTGAGATGGGATCCATGTATGAGAACAAAGTATGGACTTTGGTTGACTTGCCCAATGATCGGCAAGCAATTGAGAATAAATTGATCTTCAAGAAGAAGACAGACGCTAATGGTAATATTACTGTCTACAAAGCTCGACTTGTCACAAAAGGTTTTTGGCAAGTTCAAGGGATTGACTACGATGAGACCTTCTCACCCGTAGCGATGCTTAAGTCTGTCCGAATCATGTTAGCAATTGCCGCATTTTATGATTATGAAATTTGGCAGATGGATGTCAAAACTGCATTCCTGAATGGATTTCTGGAAGAAGAGTTGTATATGATGCAACCAGAAGGTTTTGTCGATCCAAAGGGAGCTAACAAAGTGTGCAAGCTCCAGCGATCCATTTATGGACTGGTGCA
Source organism: Triticum urartu (assembly GCF_003073215.2). Classification (NCBI taxonomy): domain Eukaryota; kingdom Viridiplantae; phylum Streptophyta; class Magnoliopsida; order Poales; family Poaceae; genus Triticum; species Triticum urartu. Next base: position 533,995,319 of record NC_053027.1, on the reverse strand, counting down.
AGCCTTTCGGAGTTGGAATAAACGCTTTGATAGTGTGATCAAAGCATTTGGTTTTATACAGACTTTTGGAGAAGCCTGTATTTACAAGAAAGTGAGTGGGAGCTCTGTAGCATTTCTGATATTATATGTGGATGACATATTACTAATTGGAAATGATATAGAATTTCTAGATAGCATAAAGGGATACTTGAATAAGAGTTTTGAAAGACCTCGGTGAAGCTGCTTACATATTAGGCAATAAGATCTATAGAGATAGATCAAGACGCTTAATTGGACTTTCACAAAGCACATACCTTGACAAAGTTTTGAAGAAGTTCAAAATGGATCAAGCAAAGAAAGGGTTCTTGCCTGTGTTACAAGGTGTGAAGTTGAGTCAGACTCAATGCCCGACCACTGCAAAAGATAGAGAGAAAATGAAAGATGTTCCCTATGCTTCAGCCATAGGCTCTATCATGTATGCAATGCTGTGTACCAGACCTGATGTGTGCCTTGCTATAAGTCTAGCAGGGAGGTACCAAAGTAATCCAGGAGTGGATCACTGGACAGTGGTCAAGAACATCCTGAAATACCTGAAAAGGACTAACGATATGTTTCTCATTTATGGAGGTGACAAAGAGCTAATCATAAGTGGTTACGTCGATGCGAGCTTTGACACTGATCCGGACGATTCTAAATCGCAAACCGGATATGTATTTACAATAAACGGTGGAGCTGTTAGTTGGTGCAGTTCTAAACAAAGCGTCGTGGCGGGATCTACGTGTGAAGCGGAATACATAGCTGCTTCGGAAGCAGCAAATGAAGGAGTCTGGATGAAGGAGTTCATATCCAATCTAGGTGTCATACCTAGTGCATCGGGTCTAATGAAAATCTTTTGTGACAATACTGGTGCAATTGCCTTGGCAAAGGAATCCAGATTTCACAAGAGAACCAAGCACATCAAGAGACACTTCAATTCCATCCAGGATCCAGTCCAGGTGGGAAACATGGAGATTTGCAAGATACATACGGATCTGAATGTAGCAGATACATTGACTAAGCCTCTTCCACGAGCAAAACATGATCAGCACCAAGGCTCCATGGGTGTTAGAATCATTACTGTATAATCTAGATTATTGACTCTAGTGCAAGTGGGAGACTGAAGGAAATATGCCCTAGAGGCAATAATAAAGTTATTATTTATTTCCTTATATCATGATAAATGTTTATTATTCATGCTAGAATTGTATTAACCAGAAACATAATACATGTGTGAATACATAGACAAACAGATTGTCACTAGTATGCCTCTACTAGACTAGCTCGTTAATCAAAGATGGTTATGTTTCCTAACCATGGACAAAGAGTTGTTATTTGATTAACAGAATCACATCATTAGGTGAATGATCTGATTGACATGACCCATTCCATTAGCTTAGCACCCGATCGTTTAGTATGTTGCTATTGCTTTCTTCATGACTTATACATGTTCCTATGACTATGAGATTATGCAACTCCCATTTACCGGAGGAACACTTTGTGTGCTACCAAACGTCACAACGTAACTGGGTGATTATAAAGGTGCTCTACAGGTGTCTCCAAAGGTACATGTTGGGTTGGCGTATTTCGAGATTAGGATTTGTCACTCCGATTGTCGGAGAGGTATCTCTGGGCCCTCTCGGTAATGCACATCACATAAGCCTTGCAAGCATTGCAACTAATGAGTTAGTTGTGAGATGATGTATTACGGAACGAGTAAAGAGACTTGCCGGTAACGAGATTGAACTAGGTATTGAGATACCGACGATCGAATCTCGGGCAAGTAACATACCGATGACAAAGGGAACAACGTATGTTGTTATGCGGTCTGACCGATAAAAGATCTTCATAGAATATGTAGGAGCCAATATGAGCATCCAGGTTCCGCTATTGGTTATTGATCGGAAACGTGTCTCGGTCATGTCTACATTGTTCTCGAACCCGTAGGGTCCGCACGCTTAAGGTTTTGGTGACAGTTATATTATGAGTTTATGCATTTTGATGTACCGAAGTTTGTTCAAAGTCCCGGATGTGATCATGGACATGACGAGGAGTCTCGAAATGGTCGAGACATAAAGATTAATATATTGGAAGCCTATATTTGGATATCGGAAGTGTTCCGGGTGAAATCGGGATTTTACCGGAGTACCGGGAGGTTACCGGAACCCCCCGGGAGGTATATGGGCCTTAGTGGGCCTTAGTGGAAGAGAGGAGAGGTGGCCAGGGCTGGGCCGCGCGCCCCTCCCCCCTAGTCCAAATAGGACAAGGAGAGGGGACCGGCGCCCCCCTTCCTTCTCTCTCTCCTCTTCCCCCCCTCCCGAATCCTATTCCAACTAGGAAAGGGGGGAATCCTACTCCCGGAGGGAGTAGGACTCCTCCTGGCGCGCCCTCTCCTGGCCGGCCGCACCCCTCCTTTGATCCTTTATATACGGAGGCAGAGAGCACCCCTAGAGACACAAGTTGATCCACGTGATCATATTCTTAGCCGTGTGCGGCGCCCCCTTCCACCATAGTCCTCGATAATATTGTAGCGGTGCTTAGGCGAAGCCCTGCGACGGTAGTACATCAAGATCGTCACCACGCCGTCGTGCTGACGGAACTCTTCCCCGACACTTTGCTGGATCAGAGTCCGGGGATCGTCATCGAGCTGAACGTGTGCTAGAACTCGGAGGTGCCGTAGTTTCGGTGCTTGATCGGTCGGGCCATGAAGACATATGACTACATCAACCACGTTGTGCTAACGCTTCCGTTGTCAATCTACAAGGGTACGTAGATCACACTCTCCCCTCTCGTTGCTATGCATCACCATGATCTTGCGTGTGCGTAGGATTTTTTTTGAAATTACTACGTTATCCAACAATTAATTGGCTTTTTGTTCACAAAATGTCATCTCTTAAAGGGTTCCCTGATAAGTGGAATGACTAGATTATGAAAATCATGAGAGAGAGTTGGGTCTAAGACAGGAAGAGTCACTATCTCCTTTGTTATTTGATTTGGCTATTGAAGCTCTTGCAATTATTATAAATAATGCTAAAAAAATAGGTCATGTAAAAGGGATGATGGAGGAACTTTGTGAGGGGGGGGGGGGTAAACATGCCGCAATATGTAGATGATAACATCTTCCTCATATTTGATGATCTCTCAAGTGCATAAAATCTAAAATCATACTATGTGCATTTGAGCAGATGTCTAGGTTAAAAATTAACTTCCATAAGAGTGAGATTTTCCTCTTTGGGGATGGTGTAAATAGAGGAGAGGATTATAGGAGAAAAACACTTGCTAATTGAGGAGCATGCCCATGAAATACCTGGGGATTCCTCTTAATAAGGTGAGATTCAGAAATAGAGATTAGAGGCATGTAGAAGACATGATTGAAAATAGATGTGCATGTTGACAAGGTAGAATGTCTAACATTGCTGGTAGACGTGCTCTAGTTCAATCCCATCTCAACAACCTGCCTACTTTCATGATGTCCTTCTACCCTATACCTATGGGGGTAAGGAAAAAAGTTGACTTCTTTAGAGCCAAAATAAGTTGGCAGGGGGTAAAGATAAGAAAAAAAATACCACCTTGTCAAATTGGTTGAGGTATGTCAAGCCAAGAAACAAGGAGGTTTGGGGATCGTGGATTTAGATATAATGAATAAGGCATTGCCTATCAAAAACATGCTTTACAAATATGTGAAGAAGAAAGTATGAAATGAAACTAATACCAGACTTTGGGAGGACCGGTGGGTTGATGATAAACCTCTGGATCAAGCACCCCCTCCCCCCAAATTATATGATCTATGTTTTACTAAAAAATATTACCGTGGCTAAGTTTTTTGAGAAAGGCTGGGATCACTTTACCTTTGCAAGAACCCTATACTCTGATATAGTGTAATTGGATCAAAGTTGCATGTTATGAAACCGGATTAAGTGGAAAGAGTGATTACTTAGTCTTTAACCACCCATGGAAAGTATTTTGTCAAGTTTTTATAATCTAAAGATTTTGAATGAGATGCAATTTCCTTTTCATTTTTTGGTTGAAATTTAAAACTCCACAAAAATCGAGGTTTTTTGTGGATTACTTTATGCAATAGTATTATTACTAGGGGCAACCTTTTAAAAAGAGGTTGGAATGGAAACAAATGTTGTGTTTTTTGTGTGGAAATGATGAATCAATTGACCATTTATTCCATCATTGTTCTGTAGCTAAGTTCATGCGGAGCTTGTTACAATGCAATTTTAATCTAAGAGCTCTTCCTGATAATATGGAAAATCTATTTACCTCTTGGCTTCCGCAATATGGTAAAGAAAAAAAGATTTTAATTTCATTTGGCATAACAATTGTGATTTCGTCCATCTGGAATTGCAGAAATGAGAATTTCTTTGAATGCAAGAGGGTGCTTGACCCTTTCCTAATTATGACAGAGCATGTGCGTTAATCAATTCTTGGTTAATTTTTCAAAAAAAATAGTAAAGGCAAAGTGAGCTGATATGGGGGATAAGGCTACTCAAGTGAGTAGCAAGTGAGATCTTTAATGCAGATAATGGATGACGTCATGGAGTCATTCCGACTACAGGTGGCTGGAAAAAGAATCCAAGCAATCAAGGGGTCATGTAGAGGTCAGGGTGCACGTCGACCAGCTTGCTCTCCTTGATGGCGATGGCTAGCTCCTTCACTGCCGGAGTCATGCTGCTGAAGACGGTCACCTCGACCTCCACCAGGCCTCCCCGCTTCCTCTTCCTATCAAGCACATGAACGTGCTCACCATCCTTGTTAGGAGAATCAATGTTGATGGTGTATGACTCCTGGGTGTCTAGATACTCGGGCATCGATGAGCCCAGCAGCTGGCTTGAGCCCATGGCATGCTTTTCGGTTGCCAGCTCGAAGGAGAAGATCGGTTGCATATGGTGGTAGTTTTGGATAGGTGTGTTCAGGAACTCTATGTCCTTGGGATGAGCCTAAGAAAGAAACAGGGCAGAGCAGAGCGGCTAGTTAGGATGGCAATGCTTCATAGGCTTAAACAGCTGGTTAGTTAGAATGGCATGGTTTATGAGCTAACTGCGATGTGGCCTTGTAGTGCTCTGCCTCCAAAAGGATTGAGTGGGTGCCCTCATTTCATGAAGCACCGCTCAGGTCTCTGAGCTTGGATGCGGTGATCCACCTCGCTCTCCACTTCCTGAGGTGGTTGTAGACCTGAGTCGAGGTGACCTCGTGTCCACAAAACTCGAACACTTGCTTTGCAACAGCGTTCAAGTGCACCTCCTCGATGAAGGAAATATGCCCTAGAGGCAATAATAAAGTTATTATTTATTTCCTTATATCATGATAAATGTTTATTATTCATGCTAGAATTGTATTAACCAGAAACATAATACATGTGTGAATACATAGACAAACAGAGTGTCACTAGTATGCCTCTACTTGACTAGCTCGTTAATCAAAGATGGTTATGTTTCCTAACCACGAACAAGGAGTTGTTATTTGATTAACGAGATCACATCATTAGGTGAATGATCTGATTGACATGACCCATTCCATTAGCTTAGCACCCGATCGTTTAGTATGTTGCTATTGCCTTCTTCATGACTTATACATGTTCCTATGACTATGAGATTATGCAACTCCCGTTTGCCGGAGGAACACTTTGTGTGCTACCAAACGTCACAACGTAAATGGGTGATTATAAAGGTGCTCTACAGGTGTCTCCAAAGGTACATGTTGGGTTGGCATATTTCGAGATTAGGATTTGTCACTCCGATTGTCAGAGAGGTATCTCTGGGCCCTCTCGGTAATACACATCACATAAGCCTTGCAAGAATTGCAACTAATGAGTTAGTTGCGAGATGATGTATCATGAAACGAGTAAAGAGACTTGCCGGTAACGAGATTGAACTAGGTATTGAGATACCGACGATCGAATCTCGGGCAAGTAACATACCGATGACAAAGGGAACAACGTATGTTGTTTTGCGGTCTGACCGATAAAGATCTTCGTAGAATATGTAGGAGCCAATATGAGCATCCAGGTTCTGCTATTGGTTATTGACCGGAGACGTGTCTCGGTCATGTCTACATTGTTCTCGAACCCGTAGGGTCCGCACGCTTAAGGTTTCGATGACAGTTATATTATGAGTTTATGAGTTTTGATGTACCGAAGTTAGTTCGGAGTCCCGGATGTGATCACGGACATGACGAGGAGTCTCGAAATGGTCGAGACATAAAGATTGATATATTGGACGGCTATATTCGGACACCGGAAGTGTTCCGGGTGATTTCGAAGAAAACCGGAGAGCCGGAGGGTTACCGGAACCCCCCCGGGAGAAGTAATGGGCCATATGGGCCTTAGTGGAGAGAGAGGGGCAGCCAGAGGTGGGCTGCGCGCCTCCTCCCCCCTGGTCCGAATTGGACTAGGAGAGGGGGGCGGCGCCCCCCCCCCCCCTTTCCCTCTTCCTCCCCACTTCTTTCCCCCTCCTAGTAGGAGTCCTACTCCTACTAGGAGGAGGACTCCTCCTGGCGCGCCTATAGGGGTCGGCCGGCCTCCTCCCCTTGCTCCTTTATATACGGGGGCAGGGGGCACCCCTAGATACACAAGTTGATCCGTGTGATCATATTCTTAACCGTGTGCGGTGCCCCCCTCCACCATAGTCCTCGATAATATTGTAGCGGTGCTTAGGCGAAGCCCTGCGACGGTAGTACATCAAGATCGTCACCACACCGTCGTGCTGACGGAACTCTTCCCCGACACTTTGCTAGATCGGAGTCCGGGGATCGTCATCGAGCTGAACGTGTGCTAGAACTCGGAGGTGCCGTAGTTTCGGTGCTTGATTGGTCGGGCCGTGGAGACGTACGACTACATCAACCAAACGCTTCCGTTGTCGATCTACAAGGGTACGTAGATCACACTCTCCCCTCTCGTTGCTGTGCATCACCATGATCTTGCGTGTGCGTAGGAAATTTTTTGAAATTACTACGTTCCCCAACACTTGAAGCCCTTGTCAGTCCTCACCCCGCTAGCTATGATCTCACACATCTTATTAAGCACGAAACTAGGAGGAATGGCTGCCATTTCATGGAGTTCCCCCTGCCATCCTTCTTCTCCTTTAAAACTGCCTTTTGAGCAGCAGCATGAGCTACAACATTGGGCTGAGTCGGCACAAACGGGGGAACCGTAGGCGGCACCTTGAAAACGTCTAAATCAGGAGGCATTTGGTCGATGGTAGGTTGGGAGTCCTCGACGTAGGACGCCGGGAACTGGCTCTCAGACAGGACAATGGCCTGACTAAACTTTTGTGTACTCATCTCCTACAAACATAAGCGTCGTCAACACCAGAACACACTACACATCGACAGTAGGAACTACCAATAAACATGGAAAGATCGAACTAATAGTAACACATGCACACATGGATGATCTAGTTCAAGATAGCACTACCAAATCCATCAAAGCATACTACAACACAACACAATAGAACACATCACTAATCATGGACACATGGATGATCTAGTTCAACACTTGCACACTAGCATACCCCACATCTAAGCGTACTACCAATCCATCCATGACCACTAGCTATCAATCCTTGCTAGCATGGAAACAACTCCTAGCATGCTTCAAATCCATCACAACTAGCTACTAGTACATCACGGTCACACAGATCGGAAGATCTAACCGTACCACATGGACAGATCTAGCTAGAACTACTAGCGCGGAATGGGTGATTGAACTCACAAACTCCATTGAAGGAGCCGCGGAGGAGGCGCTGGACACGTCGGAGAAGAGGAGCAGTCGATTCGCCGCCGCCGTCAACTGGTCTCCGGAGCAGTTGTGCCGCTTACTTCGTCGTCGATGTGGAACCTCGCCGGAGGGAAAGCTCGAGAGAGGGGAAATGGTGCCGGGAGATTTGCCGCTGCGGTCACCCTGGCTATATAGGGCGACCGAATCAGCAGGCGTTGACGCGAAATCGTCCCGCCGCTTTTTCCGAGACACGCACTAGCTCCCGCCATCTCCCTGCTCGCAGCTGGTCAGCGTCGCGTCCCCCTTCCCTGCATCGCTCGAGCCACTGGAAACTGCCGATTTGGCTATTCCTAGTGAGTCTGGCAGAGGATTGCTTTAAGGTTCATGTCGGCCAAGATTTTGATGCGGGCCAGGCAACCAAACAACATGTTTTCTTCCCGAGCGGGCCTGGTTGCGCCTAATGCGAGCAACCAAACGCACCCCGAGCTGACTCTGCCTCTGCACGCCCTAGCAGGCTAGTAACTTAGGAGATACGTGAAAAAATACATGCCATCTTTGACATGATATTGCGGATTAGCCTCGATACAATGCAAGAAAAGAAATTTAAAATTAGCATTAAAGATGAACATTGTCATGATTGCCTCTATATATTATGATCATTTTTTAAAAATTGCACAAATACATTTTTACATTTCATGGATATTTGTTTAAACATGTGAATTGTTTTTAAATGCCATAATTTTTTTTGAGTGATATGATCATTTTTACAATTTATTATAGTTTTATGAACATTTAAAAAAAATCATGATCATACTTTAAATGTGTGAATATTTTTTAAATACCATAAATATATACTTGAATTATACAAATATTTTCAAGAACTGCAAGAATAAAGATTTACATTTCCATGAACATTTTTAAAAAATATTAGGTATGTGTCTGTGCGTTGCAATGCGGGCAAATATTTATTAACACAATAACACAACCGCACAAGATAAATCTTGATGCAAATTAAATAAACAAAATAAAACTATTTTTGGCTATATAAAGCGTACTTTTTCTTTCATTTATGAAACTGGGAAAATAGGTATGTGCGTGTAATTGATTTGCTTTATTGGATTTCCAAAGATAAAAGATTGATTGAGTATTTAGTTGTCTACACACAGGAAATTCATTCTTATTTGTTTATTTACCAAAGATATCTGAACGGTATCAAGTTTTACTGTAAGAAACAATTTATTTATGGACCATGAGTTTACAGCTATATACATAGATTGATTTGGTTTATTGATGGGGGATGAAAGGTTGGACAAAGGGATGGTGGGAAGAAAATGAAACAGGGAACCTTATGTTCTTTTTATAAGAGAAAAAAAGAAGAGGGAGAGATAGAGAAGAAAAGATTTGCTAAAAGCCAATGGGGGGGGAGGGGGGGGGAGGGGGGGGGGGGGGGGGGGGGGGGGGTGGACGAGAAAAATTGATGGAGGGAGGGAGGTTGGATGAAGGAGTGGTCAGGAGAAGGTGAAAAATGAAATCTTATTTTACCTCTTAATTAAGTAGTAGAGATAAGGGAAGTAATATTTTTTATATATACATAGAATGTTTTTGGTATATAAGTAAAGAAAAGAGAGAGAGAGAAAAATGAAGAATGCGCGCCTCGCGCTGGAGCAATTCTGAAGTTGCACCGGTACGGGCCCCCCTTCTTCAGGCGAGCGCTCCGTCTCACCCAAGTTAAGAGCATCTCCAGCCGTTGCGTTCTTAAGACGTGCCGAAAATCATTGCTTGGAGGTGAGCCAGTGTTTTTTTCGGCGTGGGGGCGAGCACGTCCCCAGCCGTCGCCCTCAGGTCGGGCCCCAGACATCCCCACGGTTCGGCCAAATTTCAGCAAATACGGTCAAATTTTAACAAACACGACATATTTCAGCGAAATTTAGACATTTTTTACATGAATAAAATGGACGGAAAAAACCCTAAACTACGGGCCGAAGTAGGCGCTGAGCAGGGTGTAGTCGTCGCCGGCGTCGTCCTCCGACACGGCCGGCGCCGCTGCTCGACCCCTCGCCCCGGCGCGCTGCTTCACGGCGGCGGCGTTCGGCGATCTCCTCCAGGGCGCGGCGCTGGCGGTCCAACTCCATCCGCGCGTAGTCCTCGCGCGCCCACTTCAAGGCGGCCTCTTCTTCGTCGGCCTCCTCGGCGAGAGCAGGCTCCGGCTTCACGGCGGCGAGCCTCGACTCCGGCTTCACCGTCGCCAGCCCTGGCTCCCTCTTCGGCTTGACCAGGCGAGGAGGGGCCGAGGAGGAGGAGCCACAGCCGCCGTCGTTGATGACAAGCCGGCGCCGCGGGTGCGCCTACCGAGCGGCGTCTCGGGCGGCTCTGGCTTGATGCTGACCAACGCCGGCGCGCCGGAGGACTGAGAGGAGGATCGGGAGAAGGAGGAGGAAGAGGAGGATGACCATCCCATCATCCTCCTCGGCAGCCACGCGCCGCCGCTCCGAGCGGTCGGGTACTCGAACGGCGGGTCGTTGCCGCCCTCGAGGTGCGCGAGGACGCCGC